>NC_136508.1:97121464-97123964 GCF_053919585.1 Euprymna scolopes | reverse complement strand
GCTTCAGCGACTACTGTTGCTATCAATTCAGCGCTCTTGCGAAAAGAGAAATAATAAGTGAAACAGAGAGAGTGAAAGAATGAAAGGAAGATAATTGGGGGATTTTATTGAAAGCAGACGATTGCCGTACATTGTTATTACATATGTGTATTTTATGTTTATGGGGACAAAAATAAGACTGAATTTAAACAAAGAACACCTGAATTTACTGGAAGCCTACAAAAATCATGGATTAATATCGAAAATGCGAGCATGAAAAGTAATATGGTTAAGCTTAAACATGGAAAAGTAAAGGACTAGTTGTTAAAACTGCATCATCTGGGAAAGGCTTTCCTTTCAAAAACAACTTCATAGCTGGGAAGAGGTGAAAGAGGGTGCAAGGTCAGGAGAGTAGGGCGTATGAGGGTGGATTTCATAACCACACGCCCGTGCTTCTGATCTGGCGACATGCGAATTGTGGACCGAAGTGTTGTCCTGCAGGAGGTGGGTACCTTTGCTGATCTTGCCCCGCCTCTTGATTTTGATAGTTTCCCTTAATTTCCTCAAAAGTGAAGCATAATAGGCTCCTGTAATTGTGGTGCCCTTTGCCAGGAAATCTGTCATCATTACTCCGCCCTGGTCCCAGAAGATTGTGAGCATGACCTTGCCAGCGGAGGGCTGCACCCTTGCCTTCTTTGGAGGTGTGAGTCCAAGTGCTTCCACTGCATTGACTGGGCCTTGGTCTCTGGATCATAGTGATGGACCCAGGTTTCATCCTGTGTAATCAGTCTTTTGAAAAACTTTGAGTGATCTTCTTGGCACATCTCCAAATTCATCCTCGAGCACTCAACGCGTTTTCGCTTCTGGAATGGTGTGAGCAACCTGGGAATCCATCTGGCAGACACCTTATGCATATGCAAATGGTTATGGATGATAGTTTCCACAGACTCTGTACTAATCTTGACATCTTGGGCTATTTGGCGAATAGTAATGTGCCGGTCTTCCAAAATGGCAGTATGAACTTGACGAACAGATGCCTCATCAATGGCAGAAGGGGGGCGATGAGGTCTGGGAGCTGTTTCCACAGACTTTGAATTCACAATGCCAGCGTTTTACAAGGTCATATGATGAGGCATTATTACCATAAGTTTCTTTCATTTCATCAAAAGTCTCCTGTGGTGTGCGTCCTTTCAAATACAAAAACCGGATCACTGCTCGACATTCAACAGGCTCCATTTCACACCTGCCTCAGTTCAAACACCTGTAAAACAGAAACCACAATTAGTTCAGAGCTGTAATTTGCCACATAACCCGTAGAGATATAAATCATTGCACATTCAAAAATTCAGGTAGATCAGACAACTGCAAGTGGGTCAAGGGCATTACTTATTGAACGCCCCTCGTAAAAACCCTCTTTTCTATTTATTTAAAAAGAAAATACAATTTTCTTATTTATGGGTTGTGGGATTGCATTCACTAGCAAAAGATCTAGCTAATTTGCATATTTTTTAAACATTACTTTTAATTAATTCCCTATTAATTTTTTCGGTTTTCTGATGGGATGATCATCTTTAGTTAACTATTACGTGTAATTATATTCATGCAGATATTCTACATGATTTATACTTGCATAATATTTGCGTAAAAAGTTTAAAGTAAACAAAAAATTGTTTCCATATATATTTATGTATACGTATATATTTTTGTTTAATCTATCTATCTATCTATCTATCTATCTATCTATCTACATATATATAAAAGTGAAAGTGTCAGTGTGTATGTGTCTGTCTGTCTGTGTGTGTACATTTCTCTACGCAATAACTTTGTCAATTTTAAGTCTACAGACTCGAAGTTTGATATACAGGGTACTGAGATTTGATTTTGGAAAATCTGGATAATTCATTTTCGGCCAGAAATTTGGCTATTAAGGGGTCAAAATTCAACGATTTGACCTTACAGAACTCTACCAAACTCCTCCGACAATTTTCGGTGTAAACACTTGAAATTTTAGATATAGGTTCCTTGGACATGGATCGAACTTAATAACTTGATTTTAGCCCAAAACAACAAATGTTAAGGGGTCATAATAGGGGCCAAACTTAAAAAAAATTGGCCCCTGCGGTCTCTACCGAATTACTCAGACAATTTCTGGTCTAAACATTTGAAATTTTACATAAAGAGTATTCAGAGATAGGGCAAGCTGTTTAATCAGTTTTGGTCGAAAATTTTTAGTTACCAATATATAAATGTATGTATGTATATATGTTTGCAAGTCTGCCTAAAACTTTCGATAGAGGCGACGGATTTTAACAAGATCAGTACCGTTTTGAAATTCGACCTTTCAGACGGCAAATATCGAAAAATTGGCTAAAAACATTAATATCTTCATCTTCAACTGGGAACCTTTCTAAAGGGGGGGGATCGCTTTTTTACCGATATTTTTTAAAGTCATCCTCTCCTTTCGATTGTCTAGCCTAAATTAAAACATAAGTCACTTCCGGTTTGGCGGTGGTCGTAACAG
>NC_136508.1:97101464-97118964 GCF_053919585.1 Euprymna scolopes | reverse complement strand
CTATTTTGTATCTAGAAATGTAAACAAAAATAAAAAAGGAAAGAAGGAAGGAATGAAAAGGGACGGATAGAGAGTAGTAGTAATAGTAGTAGTATTGGCTTTATTGCAATTATTCTTATGTTTGTCAACAGGTTAAAGTTGTTTAGTTGTAAGAAAATAGCGGCAGTATAATTGTAATAAAGAATAGTTGCAAAAGACCCCCACTCTTCCCATGTTAAATAATAACTTCGAAATAATAACGTTAATATTTCAGTGCGCAGGTAAAAATCTCCAAAAGAAGCAATTTGGGTTTATTTGTTTACGTTGTGTAATGTTTATGCGCGCATGCGCAACCGGATGTCTTAAACTGGAAAGTGGGTTACATCACTCGTTACAAGGTCATTTGAGTTTTATAATTATATATATATATATATATATATATATATATATATATATATATATACATATGAATAACAAAAAGAGCTTACAGCTATTAAAAAACCGCTAAGGTAGCGGAAAAAAAACTACAGTGCTTAGAAGTTAATATCGCTAAAAAATTCCAATAACAAAATTTTATATATATATTTTTTTAAAACCATGATAACAAGGAAAAAAAATTTTGCACTATATTGTTTGTTTTTCAATAGTTTTACAATTGCTTCGACACCATTCGGACAATTTGAAACTTTATTTTTTTCAAAAATATTCCAGATTGGCATTTCATCAGACAGATGTAAAAAGGATACAAAGGTCAGTACGTATCTGAACAGATTTTCATCATGTTATTAACGACACTTTCGTATGTTTTTTTTTTTTTCAATTTGTCTGATGAAATGCTAATCTGGAATATTTTTGAACAACATAAAGTTTTAAATTGTCCGAATTGTGTCGAAACAATCGTAACACTATTGAAAAATACACGATATGATGCCAAAATTTTTTTCTTGTTATTTTGGTTTTGAAAATGTATATGAATGCTCAGAAATAATAATCATAGAAGTTTGGTATACGACCATTGCCATTGGTTGATATATTTTTATGTATTTAACTTTTGGATAAAACATATTTAATAATAATAATAATAATAATAATAATAATAATAATAATAATAATAATGATAGTAATATACATTTTATTATTATTATTATTATTAAATATTTTGTTATGTATGTATATATATATACATATATATATTTATTATGTATATTTATGTATATATATTTATTATGTATATATATGTATATATATATACGTGTGTATATATGTATATATATATATTAGTGATTATTATTATTATTATTATTATTATTAAATATTTTGTTATGTATGTATGTATATATACATATATATATTTATTATGTATATATATGTATATATATATGTATACATATATATTTATTTATTATGTATATATATATGTATATATATGTATGTATGTATATATATATATATATATATATATATGCATATATATATATATATATATATATTAGTGATGGGACGATTTCAATATTTTCCCGATTCCGATACAATTACCGATTCCGTACTAAATTCCCAATTCCGATATTATAACCGATTCCGATTCTTTATAAATCTCTAAATGTTTAACCATAAAATTGTTATTTTGTCCCGATTATTGTAAAAATACATCTTAAATGTGCACATATTTTCTCAAACGTAAAAATACACTCGTGAGGTTATTTTTGTCTTACTGGAAGTTTAAATCAGTGAATATTTCTAATTTTATTATTACTGCAAGCAGTGGAAGCTGTTTCTTAAACCAAAATCAAATAAAAAAGATAATTTAATGCAATTACTACATCACCACGTTCAGCGGATGGTGATTCGCTAGGTGTTTTAAGGTATTCATAGATCTCCTCAGAACACCCTCTGCATATATTGTCTGATTACTCCTGAATTGGGGCCAGGTTTTTATTTGTGCTTAAATCGTTTCCAGTATAAACTCTTAACAAATTTAAAATACAAGCTGTCCAAAAAGCCACTGAAGGGTTTAAAATCTTTGTCATTTTACCATTAATGGTTATTTTATTCTCTATTTCAGATATTCCTTTTTTTTTTTTTTTACATCGGGGTCACCACTTATCAAGGCCCGAAGGCCACTCAGGGATAAGGGTTATTGCATGTACAGTAATCAATGAGATAGTATTGTAGTAATCATTAGTATTGGGGGTTTTGATAGAGTGTCTTACTTAAGGGGGCGGTTTGTTAGGAGTTTGTTTATGTTGGACTTGAAGACGTCCAAGTTGTAGTCAGGTGGGAAACAGGCAAGCGGCAGAGAGTTCCACTGGCGTGCAGTTCTAAGAAAGAAGCTTTGCTCATGGAATCTACGTTTGGATTTACGCACAGATAAAGAGTGGGAAAAATTATTGACAGTAATTTCAGCCAGACGGGTGTTTCTCGTGAAAGATTGGCAAGGGGGAACGAGGGATTGGAGCTCAGATGAGCACCTACCATGGAAATAACGATAAAACAAAGACAGGCTCACAACGTCTCTTCTGTGGGAGAGAGGTTGCAGGGAAGAGAAAAGGGCATCCCCCACTAAACCACGGAGTCTATTTTGTACTCTGTCAAGGCAGGATAGGCTGTTTTTAGCATCTCCTGCCCAGATATGGCCGCAGTAATCCATCCTTGGACGTACTTGGCTTTTATACAGATAGAGAATTGCATTAGTAGTGAGATATCTTCTGGAGCAGTAGAAGGATCCCACTATTTTCCCAGCGTCCCTGGCAACAGACTTGATTTACGTGTTCCATTTCAGATCAGGAGTAAAGGTCAAACCCAGAAGCTTGTCAAAACATGGAACCTCCCCAAGACGAGAGCTATTCATTTCAATTGATGCCAGATGGGGATCAGAGCATTGATGATGTAAAGATAGAAGCTTGGTTTTGGATGCATTAAACGTGACCAGCCACCTCTTCCCCCATTGTACCATGCGCTCAAGATCAGAGGAGAGAGAATTAGAGAGAACTTTGCCATTTACGGACTTTGATGTGTTACCATAGATGGTCGTGTCATCAGCATAGATGTCAACGAATGATTTAAGTATGTGTTTTGGGAGATGTACAGATAATAATAATAATACAGATAATAATTTGAAAATTTATTATAAATAAGTATAGCATTGAAAAAGATACGCAAGTTGTGAAAGTTGTGGAGCTTCAATGCTTTGGCGATAACATTATCTCTCGATAATAATCGAAACTCTTCTTGGCTGGTAAGTCATTCTTGTAATAAGAAAATGAACCAAAATATTTTTACATGACAAGTAAGTACGCGATAATGTTTTCACCTGAAATGCATGTGCTTAAAAGATCAGAAATCTAGACAAGTACCTTTTCTTCAACCTTAAAGTGTAGGGATATTTTTATTAATGAAATCAGTTATTGAGTGTACAGTTATTTGTGTAGTAGAAAAAGTGCACCACAAAAAGATGACAAAAGAAATATTGTAGAGAAAGAAAATGATCAAATTGCGAATATTAAATGCAGTTGTTCTAAGCAATGATTAGAAGCACCAATCCCGTCAAAGAAGCTTTGAATGGTAAATAATGGCAAAGAATGGTAAAGAATGGTAAAGAATGGTAAAGAATGGCAAAGAATGGTAAAGAATGGTAAAGAATGGTAGTATTAATTCAGTCAACATCAGCAGTGGCCCTTCTCTTGTGATAAAACGAAATGTTATGACTAGGGCTAGAACAACGACATCTTCTTTTCATTGTTTTGACTCTCTTGTGTATATCCGTTGATATCTTATATGCTTTTATATAGAGTCATGTGGTTCTCGGTTGATTAACCGTGTCTTAATGTGTCGGATATATACTCGAGAGTAAAAACAATGAAAAGCACATGCTGGTATTATAGCCCTAGTGATGACTGAAAAATTCAGAGATTCAATATCACTATCCTTACTATGATATCTATGTGCGTTTGTGTGTTAGTTCGTTCCCTATGAACTCGAAAACAGCTGGACCGATTTGAAGGAAATTTCACACGAAGGTACTTTATGTGCATGGAAGTGTTCTTAGTAAGGTTTTGTTGTCCTTGATAAGTACCATTGATTGATAATCGAAATAATCTGATAAAAGAAATAACAGTCGATTTTGACCAAAGTTAACCGCTTATACAGCCTAACATCACAAGTGTATTAAAGAAGTTTTATTACCAGAAAATATAAAATCAACAGTAGGTTATTTGATATGACAGGGACGAAATTCGAAATGAATGTTTCTGAACATGATAATTTTATAAAATCAACAATATGTTCTCTACAGTGCAATGTAGACTAAAATGCATTATGGACTAACTCATTGCGAAGAGGCATGTGAAGCTTCCTCCCGGTGCACTGCTATGATTCGCCAACTAGAACAGGCAATCCATCGATTTGGTTGAAAAAAAGGACGATTTCATCAATTTCGATGACAAAATAGGAGTATAAAACATTCGTTGATCATTATTCAACCCCGAGCAACGTCGAGTATCCCTGCTACACACACACACACACACACACACACACACACACACACACACACTCTCTCTCTCTCTCTCTCTCTCTCTCTATATATATATATATATACATATATATATACATATATATATATGTATATATATGTATATATATATATACATATATATATATATATATGTATATATATATATATATATATATATATATATAAAAAACCTTAACTGCAACTTAACTACAACTTTAATTGAACACAGCTGAGGAACAACGTGCAGATTTCTTCTCCAACTCAACACGAAAGAAAGAAAAAGTGTACAAAATTCTCAAGATGAAGCCTTACTTCGAAATATATTAATGTTAAACAAATAATTATTATTTATTATTCATAATATTGCATTGTTATTTGGCTTTCAAACATATCTAACACATACATATTCATTTTAAACTTTAATCAACGCTTCTATCACGGAACTTACAACCTTAACTTTTATATATATATATATATACATATATATATATATATATATATATATATATATATATATATATATATATATATATATATGTATATATATATAACTGTCTTTCTGTAAATCTCCATTTCCTGAAAATGTATCTTCTCCGAGACGAAAAGTCGCACATCAGTGCTAAGCGGCTCAAATGATTGCGTTTTGTATAGAACGTTTTTAATGAACCTTCATCCGGTTAAAATAGTTGCTAAGGAATCAAAATTGAAAGAAATTAGAACTTGTCAATCGCAATTAGACATAACCTGGTCCTCTACGCATGTCCCCCCCCCCATATATATATATATATATATATATATATATATATATATATATATATATATATATATATACATATACATATATATATATATATATATATATATATATATATATATATATATATATATATATATACACACATTTGTATGTTAATTTTAGTTTATTTTTAGCTATTTATTACCCGACTCATGGTAGTTGTCTCAGAAACATGTCAGGCTGGGACGCTTAAAATTTTGCTTTCGGTTTCGATTCTAGCAGATAGCACTCATGTCATGTTTTTTTTTTTTTATTCAGTGTTTTACACGTACAACAACACGTGGTAGAAATATGTTTTTCTGTTTAACTAAAGCATCGTGTATGTAAAAATTACTTTGTAGAGACTAATGATGAAATCAATCTCACTCTAAATAATTTACATATTTTACAACCGGGCAACGCCGGGCGTCCTACATGTATATATATATATATATATATATATATATATATATATATATATATATATATATATATATTATATATATATATTATATATATTATATATATATATATATATTATATATATATATGTGTGTGTGTGTGTGTGTGTGTGTGTGTGTGTGTGTGTGTGTGTTCAATAATTTATTTTTCTACATATTCACGACCATTTTTAATGCATCGGATTTTTAATGCCAGGAATTCAATGACGAATACGCACGTCCATGACAACGGGTACTCACACAATCAGTATCTGCAACCAAGAGACGAATTGTTCAGATGATCAATGCATAAGTTCAGTCATAACAATGCAATTTGCAATCCCCTTTGATCCATTCGGGCGGAAAAAATTGCAGGCATTACTTTATTATTGACAGTGTAATACTGTTCTTCACTAGAATCTCTTAATAAAAAAAATATTTAATCCGGCCCGGACGACTACTAATATGAAGACATTTTAATTATCACATGAACATAAAAATAAGCAAGGAGGTTAGTTTATTTCAAAAATTAATTTAGAATAGCTAATGTAATTTTTAGATGCTTATGCAGTTTACGGACCGTACTATATTTCTAGGTAGAATTTTATATCCAAACTTTTTTAGTTAAATCCAATTTTCCGGTACCTTTTGTTTATTAAATCGTTAGGTGAAAGTACATAATAGTTAAAAGACCCCACTCTATGTTAAGAATAAGTTTCTAAATAATTGAGTTATTATTTCAGCACGGTCCGTAAATTGCACATGTACCATTTAGTTTAAGTAATCATCTCAAACTCTATTTTCATGGCAAGTGCTCGACTGGACTCCAGTCTATGGTTTCCCCTTGCCAAACTTACACAAAAAAACACTCGACTAGCTACAGCCACTATATATGATCTTCTCACTCTCTATCTGTGCCTAAATTTAAACGCAGATTCCATGAAGTAAGCTTCTTTCCCAGAACTGCCGGTCTTTAGAACACTGTTCCGATGGTCTGCTTCTCGGTTGAATACAACATGGCAGCGTTCGAATCCAATGTAAACAAATTCTTGTTGAGCCGTCCACATAAATAATTAAATTCTACCTAGTTTACACTATGACTTTACATTCATTAACCCTTATCCTCGAGTGGCCTTAGAGCCTTCATATGTGGTGACCCCTAAGTAAAAAATGAATAAATAAATGTCAATCAAATCAATCCACCTTCTCCTTGGCTTTCTTCTGCCTCTTTTGCCTTCTAACGTACCTTTAAAGCATAACTTTGACAGGCCAGTGGTTGATCGTTTGACATGGCCAAAACGTTTAAGGGTTTTAATTTTGATTTTATCAAATAGAGGGGGTAATTTGACGAAGGGTGGATATTCTGATTTTTATGATCAGACGATGTCCCGTAATGAAACACATTACGTGATTTTGAAACAGCTCAATGCGATTGGCTAGTTGTTTAGTCCATGTGATACAATCAACGCAATATAAAACTACTAGGGGGACATAAATGGAATAAACTTTTACTTTAACGGCTATCATCGCCCTTTTTGACTTTTAGAAATCATAAACGGGGATTATTATCTACCTTAATTGAAAAACGTGCCAAATCTAACAAATAAAAGAAAAATGAATTTAATTTTGTACATCCCGGGCAACGCCAAGTAAGTACATCACACTAGAATTGAATGTTTAGTTAAAAAATAAATTATAAAAAAAGCAGATTTTACTTTGTTTTAATATTCTTAATTGGACATATTTTTTCTTCTGTCCAAATGAATACTTAGTCGTCCACTTTAGTTCTAAAATAGATAATTCGTATCGAGGGCGTTAAGAGGACACCGATGTGTCATGTATCCCTTAAATAGGAAGCACCAAGGTTATCGCTGCCTTTTTATTTGGTGCTTCAATCCTTGTCGTTGTCCTCCAAGATATCCGGAGGCCAAGGTGGTTGTGGGGGAGTTCGCGTCGAAATCGCTACCGATTTGCACTGGAATTGCGAACGGATGTGGAGAGGCGCGTCTGACTCGCCGGTGACACTTGTGACTCTGTGCGACGCGATGGACGGCGAGCGAATGCGTGAGAACTATGCAGTCCAGACAATGGCCGCTCTGTGCTCGCCGGCCACTCGCAAATCGTTCGACTTTTTCCTGTATCCTGCACTCGATTACGACAGCCGACTCAGCGGCGATGAGCACACAGTTTTTTTTTTTTTGAAACCCAACCGGCCATTGTGTGCCTTTTTATCATTTCTTCTTCTTCTTCTTCTTCTTCTTCTTCTTCTTCTTCTTCTTCTTCTTCTTCTTCTTCTTCTTCTTCACTACAATGACACCCTGACACAAACAAAGGAATTCTTCAGTTCAGTTCGTTTCAAAGATAATCGCATGAAAATATGTTCGCTTTCTCAGGTGTTATCGATAAACATTTGCAGTAAACATTAGAGGACTTCCCAGTTCGAAGTACATTCTTAACGATAAGACATTTAATTTGATTGACCTAATATATATATATATATATATATATATATATATATATATATATATATATATATATATATATATATATATATATACACTTCAGAATAGTTTTTATTTAACAATCAGTTGTTATGGAAACGTGAGATTGTAGGTTTACAAAATATTACTGGCAGTAATATTCTATAAGTTATCCCATCTAAACAAGAATTGCTCGATATGCAAGATAGATTCAATGAATTTCAAAAAACTCTCATTTAAATGAAATGAAGTGGTTGAGTTTCATATCAAAGAATTTTTATTATTCTAAGCAAGACAAAGAATACTTTAGAAAATTAATCTCCTTAACCTATAGGGTTTCAAAGTCTACCATCTCATCAGAGGAGAGAAAATATTAGCAAATACTTATAAAGGTATGCACCCTGTTTGGAAAGTAAAAGTCAAAATAATACATTTATCAGAAGTCCTGTAGCAGGAGGATTTGCAGAAAAAGGATATGAATATTTTTTTAGATCCAGCTTGCTTGGTAAAATCCATGTTATACGTTCTTTACATCCGTTTGGTAATAATGTCCAAGTTATATATTGGGTAATTTATTATTTATCTACAGAGTCACTTCGAATGCAAACATCGAAATGTCGAAGACACCTGCTAAGGTTATGTTCGGACGCAAGGTTAGATCGATTTTTCACAAGTTATTACCAAACCAGGAAAAAGCCAAACCTCAAAAAAAAAAAAAAAAAAAAAAAAAAAAAACGATAACAAAAAAACGGTATAAAGTTGGCGAAAGAGTCTTCTAGAAGATTCACAAAATAATAGGACTTTCTGGGAGTCCAGCATTGTTGAGAAACAAATAGGCAACATGGTCTACATGAGTAAGAGATCAGAATTCGTGCACAAACGTCACACTAACCAGATTCGGAAAAGATAATCGAACAGTGAGGTGACCAGATCGCCCGAGGAGGACATCATGAACACAGTGTTTGATAATTTTAAGATGCCCATACCAGAGACAGCTCCGGAGAACAGAAGATCAAACAGAAAACGGAAATCAACAAAATTGATTAGGGTGGACCCAAAACAAAAAAAACGTTATTAATCCCAGACGGGATATTTTCAAAGGGGGGGGGGTGTTACACCGGCCTTCCTTGAACAGAGGAATTTACACCGATTAGAACTATAAATAGCGCTAGCAATTCCAACACCGGTGAGAGAAATGCGACTGCACCCCAACTGCTAGCCGACTTCCCAGCAGATATACACGCTTTCCTATCTTTGTACATTATGATTATTTTTATTATTTTATTATGATTATTTTTATTATTTTATTATGATTATTTTTATTATTTTATTATCATTTTTTACTACTACTACTACTACTACTACTACTACTATTATTATTATTATTATTATTACTGTTGTTATTACTTTATTTATTTAATCTTTATTATTATTGTTATTATTGTTGTTATTATTATAATAATTATTATTATTCATTATTATTATTATTCAGTATTATTATTATTTTTATTATTATTAATATTATTATTCAGTATTATTATTAATTTTATTATTTTTGTTGTTGTTATTATTATTATTATTATTATTATTATTATACAGTATTATTATTATACAGTATTATTATTTTTTTTCATTTTTATCATTGGTATTATTATTATTATTGTTATTATTATTATTATTATTATTATTATTATTATTATTATCATCATCATTGGCTCACATGGAGCTTTCACACAAATCAACAAACGATCTGATTGGAAACCTGTGGTATTCTCTGGAAGCTGAGTGACAGCAAGTCTCCCCAGACGTCCAAGTCTCTCCACCTCCTTCGATAGCATTTGAAAATTTGAAAAATGAATTTGCATCATCGCAACAGCCTCTTACCATTGATTTCTCGCTGGCAGTAGCCATTGGTTTATACTGAAATTTGAGTGGCACTAAGCCTGCCCAAGATTCCAGTTTTCTTCGCGCTTGTCCAGCGGAGGTCTGACCAGTGCTCCCTCCTCGGTCTTTCCATCCTCCACGACCCTTCTCGGCTCTTTGGTATCACTTTTCTATTGGGGACGGACGGTGATGAAACAATGGAGGGGGTGCATGAGGGGGGGGGCGTAGAACTTGTAGATCTGCAGCTTCGGTGTTCTTCATTCCCTGCAACGCTTCTTTGTTATATTGTCTTGTATTATTCTCTGTATTCAAGGGGTTTCCTTAATATTTCAGTCGTTTTCATTATCGTTAGTCGTTGTACTTTTGCAGCTATTCTTCTGATTCCAATTTCTGCCATTCTTTTTTCCAAGTTTTTCGGAATTGTTCCTAGTGCTCCTACTATTATCGGTACTATTTTCTTCATCATCCAAATCCCTTTTAACTCTCTGGCTAGTTCTGTGTATTTGCTTCGTTTCTCCTTTTCTTTCATATTCACCCTGTGGTCAGCTGGGACAGCAAAGTGTATGATTTGGCAGGATTTCTCTTTCTTGTTAATTATTACGACATCTGGTCTTCTTGCTTGGATGGGTTTGTCCGTCTGTATGGCCATGCCCCATAGGATTTTGTGGTTCTCGTTTTCGAGTGCTGTTGCGGGTTTTTGCTTGTACCATTTATCTGACGCTCAAAATGTAGCCGCTTGCACAATTCCCAGTGCGTCGCCCTCCCCACTTGGCCATGTATGTTTTTGTATTCCTTTTGGGCCAGTTTGCTGCATTCACTTACTATATGGTTTATCGTTTCGTCTCTTTGTCCACAGAGTCTGCATTTGCTGTTTTTTTTGTGTTTTATCGATCCTTGCTTTGATATGATTGGTTCTTATCGAGTTATCTTGTGCTGCAGTTATTAGAGATTCAGTTTCTCGGTTTATATATCCTTTTCGCATCCATGTCCAGGTATTTTCGTTATTCTCATCTTTTGTCATTCTTATGAATCTTCTGTGGAGTTGTTTCTCTTCCCATTTCTCTTTTCTCGTTTTGTCATTTGTCTCTGTTTTCTGTTTTGTTGGTTTTCTCCGCGTCTCTCACTGCCATAATTATCCTTTCAGTGTTTTGCATTATGTATTTATCTAGTTCTTTTTTTGTGTCCTTCACACAGTCTTTTATACAGATGAGTCCTCTTCCGCCGTCTTTTCTTTTCACGTAGAGTCTATCAATGTCGTCCTTTGGGTGTAGTGCACTATTCATGGTCATGAGTTTCCTGGTTTTCTGGTCGAGTTGTCTCAGTTCTTTTGTCCACCCTACAAACGGTCCAGAGTATCTCACTAGTGACACTGCCCATGTATTTATACCTTTTATTAGGTTTCTGCTATATAATTTCGTTTCCAGGAGTTTTCTTTTTCTCCTGCGGTATCCCTTTCCAATTTTCTCTTTCATTTCTGTTGCTCTGATTGTGTCCGCTTCCAGAATTCCCAAGTATTTATAGCCGTCTTGTTCTCCTATGCCCTCATTTCTGTTTGGTTGGTTAGTTCCATGCCTTTTGTCGTTTCTAGTTTTCCCTTTCTTATAACTAGTAGTGCGCACTTTTCCATTCCAAATTCCATTTGGATATCTTGGCTGAAGATCCTGGTAGTGTTAATTAGTGTCTCTAGCCCCTTTTCGGTCCTGTGGTTCAATTTTTTCTCTGTATTGGAGAACTTGTATCCGGCTTGGCACTTTCTCAGAATACTATTCAAGGGCATCATGGCTATGATGAACAGTAATGGTGATAATGAGTCGCCTTGGAAGATGCCTCTTTGTATGTTAATTTCTGTTACGTGTTGTCCATCAGCTGTCAATTCCAGTCTCCATGTTTTCATTGCATTTTCTATTACGTTGGTGATCCCGCTTGGTATTTTATACATTTTTAGGCATTCTATTATCCATGCTTGGGGGATCCTGTCGTACGCTTTTTTTTGTAGTCGATCCATGCCATGGCTAAATTTTTCCTCCTCCTTTTTACCTCCTTTAGAATCTTTTGATCAATATATAGCAGATCATGTGCTCCTCTTTTCCCTTTTTGGCATCCTTTCTGCTCCTCGGGGATGAGTCCACGGTTATTCAGTGAGTGGTAGATTTCTTCCCTCAGTTGTGCTGTCAGTATCTTCCACATGGTGGGTAAGCACGTGATTGGCCTATAATTGCTGGGGACGGTTCCTTTCTTCGTGTCCTTGTGTAGCAGTGTGGTTCTACCTTTTGTCATCCAGTCTGGCACGTTTGCTTCCTGCATACATCTTCTCACGTTTTGGGTCAGCCTTTCGTGTAAGGTTGTGAATTTTTTTAACCAGTATGCATGTATCCCGTCGTGCCCTGGTGCTCTCCAGTTTGCCATTTTTCCTATAGTTTTCTTTAGCGTTTCCTTGCTGATTTCATTCACTGTTCCTTCTTCGATTTGTTGTACCTCTTCTTTCATGTCTTTCAGCCACTCGGCATTTCTATTGTGATCTCGTCGCTCTTCCCATATTTTACTCCAGTAGAGTTTTGTTTCTGTCGGATTTGGTTGTTCTGTTTTTGTTTTTTCTCCGTTCATATTTTGGTAGAATTGGCGTTCGTTAGTTTCAAATGTTCTGTTTTGTTTGCATTGTTCAGATTTATATCTATATCATCTAATATCGCTTCTTTTGCTTTTATTTTTTGGTCCAGTTCTTCATGTTTCTTGTTTAGCCTCTCCCTGTCAGTTACATTTCCAATATTCCGTTTTCTCCACATTGCTTTCTTCCTGTTGATCATTTTGGTTTCTTTTTTATGTTTCTGTATTTGGGTTTCTAGTCTTATTTCCTATCCAGGTTTTGTCGGTCCGCTTGTCCCCGGTTGTTTTTCTGATTTGAGATTCATACTTTTAATTTCTTCTGCTCTTAACGATGGGAGCTTTGTTTTTTCCTCGTTCATGAACTGTATTATTATATTTATTTCATTTGCTTCATTCTCTGTTAATTCTGTTTCATTGTTCTCGGTTTCAACGTTTGTAGTCGTTGGTCTTCGTAGGTCCTTTGGTGTTTTTACTTGTGAGGCTTCAACTTGTGGGCGGTTTCTCCCGGCAGTTCCGTTGGGGGGTGTTTCTTGTTCAATTTTATCATTTATTTTTCGCTAAATTTCTGCTAGTTCTAGTTTAGAGAGCCAACCTTTCTTGAGTATCAGTCTCCCATTTATACAGAAGGTAGCACTATCACAGATACATACAAGGCATAAACAGAAGTTTAAAAAAATAAAAAATAAAAATAAATAAATAAAAAATAAAATAAAAATAAAAATAAATAAAAAATATATTTTATTAAAAAAAATATAAAAGAAATAAAAATTTTAACTAAGTATTCTACTTAGTAAAAGTCGATAGTAATGTTCTGAAAGGCGTTTGATGATAAGTCTACCTTACACCATACTGATTAGCCGCTAGAAATGTTGGATGGGAAGAAGACGAGAAAGGCAATTTCCCCTGATGCTGTGATAGTATTTAATTCCCTCGTTCTAAGACGGCGCAATTTCTACGTTGATATCGCAAAAAGGATTGCTTCCGGTTATAAGTTCAAAGTAACATTTAGAGATTAGCGGCAGCAGCAATAATCGAAAAACCGTATATGCAAATAAGAAAGTGTCCGCGAAAAGAACAATTTAGTAAAAACAATCAAGTCTTGCTTCCCAGATAAAGAAAGGGCGATAATCAGTACAGGAGAGCAGGGTTAGTATCAACTGTGTAACGGTGTCGTTACATACAAACAAGAGGAAAGAAAGAAAGAAAAATCCTGGTCAGCATTTTTTGCTTTTGTAGCAAAAGTTGCTTTTTTTACCGTTACTTCCCCGCCTTGATAGCACTAAACAATCTCCTGCCATCGTCCATCTCACTCAGTGTACACTTTTCTTACTATTCCGACCGCATGTCGGCCATAGCCGGCCCATTCTCGTTTTTGGCTTTGCACGTCCATTTTCTTCGACGTCGACTTTTGCTTCTGCTGACCACGTAATGCATTTGCCTCCTTTTTTCCTTTTTATTTTCGTAGACACTTAATTTTTCTTAATTTTAGCCCGATTAGCTCTACAAATCAGCTATATGGCTCCGTGTTTGCAAACTTTGGAGACCCCTAGCTGTTTAACAGACCGCGTATCAAAGTGTGTGAAAATATTGGCAGGAGCCGAAGGATAGCTGACTAGCGAAAATATTAGCAGCAGCAGCAGCCGTTAGAGCACGTATGCAAATTAGCAAAGAAAAATGCAGAGTCGGATTTATTTTTGTTTGTTTGTTTGTTTGTGACGGTACCAGATAGCGTGGGGTCCGAGAAAGGTTTTAACTGAAGCGACACAGTTAAAAAGTAACGGCCATGGTACAGTTAGAATTAGTGCTAATGTGTCTCCGATATGCGGGGCAAAGACGAGCAGAATTGTACGTCACTATGACAGGAGGAATGTGACTAATCTCTAAGTGTATATTTACGAAGCACCAGGGGTTAAACAGAAACAAACACCCGCATAAGATGAAAGAAAGTTCCGGAGTAAGTTGCCCCCACCCCCCGACCAAGCATCTGTTTACACCACCCACCCTGCGCCCCGTGTCCCCTCCTACCCGGTTCTTATCGGTCTTAATAGAAAGTGCTTTTTTTTTAATTTTATTTTCACGATGAGTGGATCAACTATAAAAAGGTCATCATGCCAATCAGGTGACAAGCACTTAAACATGCATATCGGGTCAAGATATATCCTCTTTTACGACCTTTGTTGGGTATGGCTAAGTGGATAACGAAACAGACTGAAAAGCTGTGTGTGCTGAGTTCGAATCCAGTTGGGTCCACAGGAACACTTTTATTAAATCAACACTTTGACCGTGTGTCTGATTTCCTCGGATGAAAGTAAACGAAATATCTTCTTTGGGGACATCAAAATTTCCTCATTAAAAACCAATCTTATATCTGACAATGAACTATTTCTGACATCATTTCTGATAACCAGTTTCTTTCTATCGAGCAGTCTGCAGCTGAGATTCAGAGGGAGTGGGTCGTAACCTGATTTTGTCTTTCCAGTTGAACGGAGCCCCACTCAATCAATATACGTTTTGGTATTTTCTGTTAATATCTATTTCATTTCATTGTTTTCAAGCTTTCTTGTTCTTCTTTTAACATTCAAACTATATCAAAAATGTTATAGAAATTGTCTTTATCTTGATTGATAGCACTAAGGGTAGAATCATAGATGCAATGACGCTGACATTGCGAACCGAACCTTTCAAGCGCCTATGGGCCAGGCGAGTAATCTTATATCTAATTCTGCTTTTTATTTATTTTTTTTAAATTAAACCTTACTTTGAATTTGAATTGTAAAAACGAACAAAAATCATCCTACAACTTTAATACCTCTCTCCAAAATGTTTTTGTCATGAAAAAAAAAAAAAATTAAAAAAATAAAAAGACTAATTAAAAACAAATGGAGTAAAATGGAATATTTATTTAAAATTGATTAACGGATTTTTTTTTTTAGAAAAGAAAGTTAACGATTTTCAAGGGAATTAACTCGTAATTGATTTTTCTTCATGAAGTACCGGAAGTGTGATATGACGCATGCGCGCACTCACATGGCAGTAAACAAGCAATAAACAGACAATAAAACTCGACAATTCGGCAACTTCTTATTTTTTTTTATTAAAATTATTTTTCTACTGAGTCATTTTTGTAATTTGTAGAATTTATCCTAATTTCCACATGACGCGTAATTGGGTGATAATGTTTTCGCCTGAAATGTGTTGGTTTAAAAGATTACCAAGTACCTAATAAATTAATAGTATTAACTGGCATGCCATGAGGAAATTCTATAGCGGACTCTTTCCCATGTAATATACTGACGTTGTCACTCTGTAGATGTTCAGCGTAAATGGAGAGGCCTTGATATTATTGTAGCTCTTTTGTTAAAATTGCAAAAGTATTTATCCAAGCTAGCAGGTTCGCCCGACGTAGCCCGGTCGTAAAATACGCTTAAGTATGATATTTTAATTTATACAAATGTTATATATATTATTATAAAGTCAGTTTTCTATTGATTCTTATATAATATAAATTTGTGGTTTTACAAAATTAAAAAAGTGTATCCATACGACTTTGGTGTAACAGCTTGAATCTAAACCGAAACCGAAACTTATGAAGAAAAAAAATATTTATATACATCTAACTTGAGTTCCTTCAGCTATAATCGAAACCGAAAACAAAACTTATGAAAAATATGTATACACATTTAACTTGAGTTCCTTCAGCTATAATCGAAATCGAAACCAAAACTTATGAAGAAAAAATATGTATATATATCCAACTTGAGTTACTTCAGCTATAATCGAAACCGAAACCAAAACTTATGAATAATTCTTGGTAATTTTTTTTTTATAAATATAGATGACTTAAGTGCCATCAACTATAATGGAAAACGGCTTCGTCAATTTTATGAAATTTCTCACGAAGGTACTTTATGTGCCAGGCAGTGTTCTTAGATCGTTTCTGTTGTCGGAATGTCTTTGATAAGTATCGATAATCGTTAATCGAAATAATTTGATGAAAAAAGGAGCAGGCGTTTTTGACCAAAGTTAACACCTTACACAGCCTAACATCACAAGTGTATTTGAGAAGTTTTATTACCACTCAAACCGAAAGATCCAACATATAGGTTCTTTGATATGATAGAAGCGCGTTCGAAATGAATGTTTCTGTTTAAAGCACAATTGAACCATGATACTTGACTCTTGCATTTTAGACTTAAATTAAAACTATTATATCTCAGGCATATAAAATCAAGAGTAGCTCTTTGATATGCCAGGGGCACGTTCGAAATGAATGTTTCTGTTTAGAGCACAACTGAAGCATGATACTTGACTTTTTCATTTTAGACTTAGTGCAAATCATTATACATGGAAATAATTTTATAAAATAAACAGTAGGTTCTCTACAGTGCAATGCATTGTGGGCTAAACTATTGCGTGAAGGCATGTGAAGCTTTCTACAAGTGCATCGCGATGGGTCCTCAATTAGAGCATGCAATCGATTTGATTGAAAAATGGGCGATTTCATCGATTTCAATAACAATAAAAATATGGGAGTGTGAAATATTTGTTGATCCTGATTCAATGGGTCACCCTGTTAGTATATATATATATATATATATATATATATATATATATATATATATATATATATATATATATATATATATATATAAGGATTTCCAGATTACGATCTTTGAGAGCCAATGAGGTCAAACAAAGGTCATTGAAGATGCCGGCATTTTTCACGAAAGAAACACCCGATTCGGATTAAAGAACTTCAATACAAAAAAAAAAAAAAAAAAAATGCCCCCCCCCCGCCCCAATCAAATTGACGATCCACCGAGGAGCT
>NC_136508.1:97041464-97098964 GCF_053919585.1 Euprymna scolopes | reverse complement strand
TTATTGATTTGAAAAAATAAAATGCAATTTTGGAAACTATACGTTTCGCTTGTGACGAATGCGTCTCCCATTTTTTTTTATAGGGGAGTCATCACTTATCAAAGCGCGAAGGCCACTCGAGGATAAGGATTAATAAGTGTACGGTGATAGAAAACGAATCCACATATATCTAAGAAAATGATTACAGCTAGGTACGGGTAATTATTAGTAAAGTAAAAGTACTAAGATATAAAATTAAATGAAAGAAACACCTTGGTCGTACAAAAAATAGCTTGATTGGCCCCCAAAACGTCAAAAAGTTAAAAGAATAACGCCAGGTAGTTGAAGCAAGGTAGGGAGACCAAAACTGTCTGGGTTTTCTTCTTCTTTTTTTTTTTTTCATAGCTGTGCATCCGTACATTCATATCATGAACGTTTATATTGTTTTTACTATGTTTTAATTTAATTATTTTTCTGTATTCTTATTATGGTTTTATTGGTCGAGGAAATATTTATTTACGCCTTTACATTGTCGGGCACGCCTGGTCTGTTTGCTTCCAAAACTCGAACTGCCTCGAAAACCGTCCTTCGAACACATCATTTCTTATGTACGATGTGAGTTTAATAAGTTTCCAGACCCCAGACTTTTTTTGTATAGCCATTTAAAATTTTCTTAGACTCTGGAAAATTCAGTATGTTATTGCTATACATCTTATGAGATCACTGACCAATTTTTATGATTTCAGGTTCAAATAAACACAGCTACAACAAGAATTGGAATACACCCTACTAAAGCCTGATTGTCACAACTGGTAAATTTCAAAAGTGCAATCGGGACGTGAGGATACTTAAGAAGAATGATGTTGCAATGAAATTCTGTTTTAAACTTGACAAAAAGGCGACAGAAACGTATGGAATACTTCAGACTGTTTTTGGACTATCTTGCATGAATCGAGCATCAGATTTTGAGTGGCTTAAGAGATTTCAGGAAGGCAGGGAGTCTGTGAGGGATGATGAGAGGTGTGGGAGGATTAAGGAGATCAGAACACCAGAATTGATTGGCCAAATAAAGAATTTCATGCAGAAAGACCATCGTGTCTGTATAGAGACAACAAGTACACAGTTTGATGTTAGTGTGGGAACAGTGCACACAACTGTTCGGGAGGAACTGAATTGGCAAAGTTTGTCCCAAATGCACCAGTTGACAAAAATGGGAATCAAAACAGTTCCTCACCCTCCCTATTGTTCAGATCTTGCTCCCTGTGACTTTTGGTTATTCCCTAAGCACAAGGAAAATCTTAGAGGCTGTCGTTATGAGATAATTGAGGAGATGAAAGAGGCTGTGGCGAGGGTCACTGACACGCTAACACAGGATGACTTCCATTGGGCGTTTTAGAAGTTGTTGGAACGGTACAACAAGTGCATTGCAGTCGGAGGAGATTACTTCGAAGGGAACTAGAGTTTCAATAAAAGTGCCCATACGAAAACGTCTGGAAACTTATTAAAGGCATCTCGTATTTACATAATCACAAAAATACACCATGCACTTGCTTGGATACTAAAGAGGGTGGGGGTGGGGGCATGGGCGCCCGGCTTTGCCCGGTCGAAAAATACGCTTAAATATGATATTTTAATTTGTTCAGATTTCGTATATATTTTTACAGAGTCGTGATTTCAAAAGTTTAAAAAAAAAAAAAAAAAATGTTCGGGTGCCACAGCAAGAATCGAAACCCAAACCCAAACTGTGACATTCAAATCTGGTTACTTTACCACTGTACCTAAATGACACGCATATGAACGGATTAAAAATTAAAATTATGAATAAACTAAGATGAATATACAAAATGTATAACAATTTTTCAATTTTGACCCATTTTTGACCCCTTAAAAACTATTTCAATTTTTCAATTTTTGACCCCTTAAAAACTATTTCAATTTTTCAATTTTTGACCCCTTAAAAACTATTTTAACCGGCTAAAGACCCATAAAAGAACGATCCGTAAAAAATCCAATCATTTGAGCCCCACCCCCCTGGCACCGCTCTTAAACTTTAGATATCGTGGAGATAGAGTTTTAAAATATGGAGACAGACAGACAAACATATAACATTTTATATATTAGATTTCGTATTTTAAATCATCAAATTTCTTGCATAATAATATTATAAAAGGTGCTATCTTCCAATTTAAAAAATGCTTTGCGAATCGTTGAAATGTAGACGACATTTATTCAAATTCTTATCCCCTGTCCACGATGTAGATTTGGGGAGATTCTAGTTAGCTGAACATCAGAGAGAACAGACGACTCAAGGTGGAGTTGGTCTCTCCATGACGCAGGGAGCGGCGTTTTCTCAAGCAGCCAAGATGTGAAGACGGTGTAATCTCTGAAGATGCCGGCCGGAATCATGAAAATAAATGTTCGTATATTTCCAGGTATGTGTTGTGTTTATTTACATCTGTTAAAAGAACTGTTTATCTACAACTGTTTGGATACGTCCACGTCAATCGTTTCCTGGTAGAACTTTTTTTTACATGGGAGGGGTCACCACTTATCAAGGCCCAGAGGCCACTCGAGGATAAGGGTTAATGGGTATACATTAGTTATTGTGGTTTTAGCGTAGTAAACATTAGTGAGAATTTTGTAACTTGGATTACTTAGGGGGCCGGTTCAATAAGAACTTGTTCACGTTGGACTTGAAGACAATCAGATTGTAGTCAGCTGGAAAGAAGGCAAACGGAATAGAGTTCCACAGGCGAGCAGTTCTAAGAAAGAAGCTTTGTTCATGGAATCTACATTTAGGTTTAGGCACAGATAAAGAGTGTGGGAAATTGTTGATAGTGGTTCTGGCTAGACGAGTGTTTTTCGTGAATGTCTGGCGAGGGGGGACCATAGATTGAAGCTCAGACGAGCACCTACCATGAAAATAACGATAAAGCAAAGACAGGCTCGCAACGTCTCTTCTGTAGGAAAGAGGTTGCAGGGAAGAGAAAAGGGCGTCCCCCACTAAGCTACGAACTCTATTTTGAACTCTGTCAAGACAGGATAAGCTGCTTCTAGCAGCTCCTGCCCAGATGTGGCAACAGTACTCCATTGTTGACTGAACCTGGCTTTTATATAGGTAGAGAATTGCATCAGGGGTGAGATATCTACTGGAGCGGTAGAAGGATCCCACCATTTTTCCAGCGACTTTGGCAATACACTAGACAATCAACTAAATGATACGACGTATATACATACATGCATTTACACGTACATGAATATACAGATAAAATATAAACCCCACTATTCAGCATATACGTTGTTTTGGATCATATTCATATACACACACAGCGTAACAGCTGCACTTGTGGGGTTTTACCAGTAAGCGACCAATAAACACATTAATAAAATGCGATCTCACTGGTCCTCCATTCTTTGATTATTGCTTTCCCAATGTGTAGTTGCGTCGTTTAGTAGTTATGATCGTCTATTTAACTTAGGCGAATAAAACCAACGCATGACACTAACAGTGGAGACTTGTTACGATTTCAAAGGTTTTATTAGGAAAAGAAAGTTCGCTTACAAGGAGAGAGGCTAAGATTAATTCTTTCTTATTTAATTTTATTACTTAGCCTTAAAATGGTCGACGAACGGACAGTCCCGAGGTAATATTGACTTATATCCCCACTGGTCCCTTTGCTGTCACAACTCGAATTGCCTCAAAACCAGTCCTCGAACACGTGATCATTTCTTATGTATTATCATCGACTCCTGCTTCTAGTGTGTTTTATTTAGGAAGCTGACCTATGATCCGCCTCGCTTCACTCACGCTAGGTGCACTGGGTCTACTTCCGTTTGCTGCCTGGGGTTTCTGACATGTAACCCCTATCAAAAGTTATACTAGTTAACATCATCCTTACTTACTGACGCAGGGTCTAAATATATAACAATCAGACATGTGAATTAGAGTCTATATGTTTACTGATCGACGAAGAGCGGGAAAAACTGAGAGGCAACCTTATCTTGGTCTAAAACCTCCTTCATGGCCATTACGGCCTCCCTCGACCGAACACCCCGACACCCGAACATGAACTTAGAGGACACGGCCTGAAGCTATTTCATCGGAGATTTCGGCTTTCTGGAATAGACTGCCGCTTGACGTTGTCATCTCACCCACAACGGGTCAGTTCCAGAGAAGTTGGACAGGTGCTTGCCAACTGTATTTCCGACCGTTTAAATTCGTAGCGCCCCTTCCTCTCTCTTTGTTCGCTTTCTTTCTGTCTTTCTTTCTTTCTTTCTTTCTTTCATTCTTTCTCTCTTTTTTTTTCTATCTCTCTTTTCTCTCTCTTTCTCTCTCTCTTTTCTCTCTCTCTCTCTCTCTTCCCGCGCCCTTCTTAACGGCAACGAAACATGTAATGTTTTAACATATGCCGAATAAATTGAATTGAATTGGGAGAGTATTTTTGTTCAACTCCGTTTTGTTCATATTCTAATCCCCCACATGCAAACCGCTGCTATGACAAGCTTTTCTTTAAATTCCCACACACGAATCTCTTTCCTAACCTGAAGAACAAAACAAAAAACATTTTTCAAATTTTCCTAATCTTTAGCGAGTCAACCAGCACCCCTTACTCCAAGTATGCGGTCACTCTGGTATTTCAGCTCCTTACCCTAACCCTAGCCTATCTCTACGTGATATATAAAAATGACGATGATTGTTTATCGACGTTCGTTTAAATTCTTATTAAAATCCAGCGATTGTACCAATGCCAGAGATGTCCAATAATTCTTCATCACTATCAGGTGTTGTCATTGGTGATATCGCGATTACCAGATCTCCAGGCATGTTTGAATTTTCACCATCTAATTGTATTCAATTGTTATTCTGTTTTTCAACAGGTGTGTCTATATTCATTTTAAACATTCCATGAAATGTCTCTTTTTTGTCTTTTTGTTCTTTTAGTTAATTTAAGCCTGGAGTTAAGGGTTCGATACTTGATTTTAGTTAAATTATTTTTTATCTTGTCTAAGTATAGTTTTACTTTTTTAAACCTGAACTTACGGGTAATTATTTTTTTTTCTTCCCTGTCTAATTATAGTTTCCTTTTTAAAATCTAAAGTTAATGGTCATTATTTTTTTTCTTTATATTTTCTTTTTTTTTTTTAATCTAAAGTTAGTGTATTTATTCTTTTCTTCTTGTGTAATTATAATTTCTTTTTTAAATCCAAAATTAGGATAATTAACCTTTTTTACTTGTCAAATTATAGTTTTCTTTTGTACATCTGAAGTTAGGGAGTAATTATTTTTTCTTCTTATTCTAACTATAGTTTTCAGTTTTGAATCTGAAGGTAGGGGGTAATTATTTTTTCTTCTTATTCTAACTATAGTTTTCAGTTTTGAATCTGAAGGTAGGGGGTAATTATTTTTTCTTCTTATTCTAACTATAGTTTTCAGTTTTGAATCTGAAGGTAGGGGTAATTATTTTTTCTTCTTATTCTAACTATAGTTTTCAGTTTTGAATCTGAAGGTAGGGGGTAATTATTTTTTCTTCTTATTCTAACTATAGTTTTCAGTTTTGAATCTGAAGGTAGGGGGTAATTATTTTTTCTTCTATTCTAACTATAGTTTTCAGTTTTGAATCTGAAGGTAGGGGGTAATCATTTTTTCTTATTATTCTAACTATAGTTTTCAGTTTTAAATCTGAAGGTAGGGGTAATTATTTTTTCTTCTTATTCTAACTATAGTTTTCAGTTTTGAATCTGAAGGTAGGGGTAATTATTTTTTCTTCTTATTCTAACTATAGTTTTCAGTTTTAAATCTGAAGGTAGGGGTAATTATTTTTTCTTCTTATTCTAACTATAGTTTTCAGTTTTGAATCTGAAGGTAGGGGGTAATTATTTTTTCTTCTTATTCTAACTATAGTTTTCAGTTTTAAATCTGAAGATAGGGGGTAATTATTTTTTCTTCTATTTTAACTATAGTTTTCAGTTTTGAATCTGAAGGTAGGGGTAATTATTTTTTCTTCTTATTCTAACTATAGTTTTCAGTTTTAAATCTGAAGGTAGGGGTAATTATTTTTTCTTCTTATTCTAACTATAGTTTTCAGTTTTGAATCTGAAGGTAGGGGGTAATTATTTTTTCTTATTATTCTAACTATAGTTTTCAGTTTTAAATCTGAAGGTAGGGGGTAATTATTTTTTCTTCTGATTCTAACTATAGTTTTCAGTTTTGAATCTAAAGGTAGGGGTAATTATTTTTTCTTCTTATTCTAACTATAGTTTTCAGTTTTGAATCTGAAGGTAGGGGGTAATTATTTTTTCTTCTTATTCTAACTATAGTTTTCAGTTTTAAATCTGAAGGTAGGGGTAATTATTTTTTCTGTTTGTTTAATTATGGTTTCACTTTTAAGTCTGAAGTGAGAAGTATTTATTTTAATTTTTTGTTTAATAAAAGTTTCCTTTTATAACCAGTTAAAAATTAAGAAATCAATTTTATTTCACAACATAAGTCAGTTTGAAATAGAATTTTCATCGATAGATACTTTTAGTGGTTTTTATACAACTACTTATAACTAGAAAAGCATCAGTTTATCTATTATTAAGTTTTAAATAGTGCAACGGTATTAGGCATAGTTCTAAAAATATAATTACCAAATATTTCCACATTAAGCTAAATTAAGCGAAAAAAGCGTAAATTCGCACTAGAATTTAAATATTTCATGTGTTATATATTCGTTATCATCGAGTTCTTCATTTAGCGGCGCCATTTAAATCATTGAGGGGCACTTTTTACGTTTGGGTGTATACACTATATAACATCAAAGATTCCGCGTGATTGTCTCTAATATAAATGGTTGTGTGTTTGATTATCATAAAGGGAATCGTGTGTGTGACATGTAATTTCTGAAACTACCTCTGCTTCTTCTCGCTGTTGGACCATCTGGGAATTTCTCATCCTGGAGGGAGACTTGATACCTGTTTGACGAAGATTTATCACTCCAAGACGATGAATGTTTTTTATAGATTTTATTTCACTTTCCCCAGAGGTCCTGCAGCAGGTGGAAGTGAAATCTGCTTGTGTGGTTCTTCTTCACACACGTCAGCGTTCGTCTCCCCCTCCCCAGTTAAGAGGGGGAGACCACGGAAAAACGTCTGTCTTCTTCAAAGCTCAAATCAAATCTCACAGATCTAGCCAACCACGTCACACATACGTAATTTGGTCAGCTGACCTTTGGTTCTGGTAAACGTGTCTACCTCCACGTTTACTCACCTCTCTCTCTCTCTCTCTCTCTCTCTCTCTCTCTCTCTCTCTGTAACACATGCATACAACAATAGATAGCAAAGTTGTTATAAAGTATCATAAATTTTGATTTGACCAATCATATTTACTCAGAAAATGTGTTTTGCTTCCATTATAAGTCGTTACGAGCCTTTTCAGAACCTAGTTAAACTTGATTGGTTGGTTGGTTGGTTGGTTCGTTGGTTAGTTGGTTGGTTGGTTGGTTGGTTGGTTGGTTGTTTTACGGCATATGAACCCTTTTTGGGTTATTTAATGCCGAGTCCAAAGATTTTGAAGAAAAAATTTTTTTTAATAGAATATATTTGTTGTTTTCACGTCGGTTTCTATTCAACCCATAGTTGGGACCCTAACAGGTACTACCACTCCGGGTCAGAGTGGACCTGGGAGCAATGGTAATTAAAGGGTGGCTCCACACTCCCCAAAGCCCACAAGCTGGGGCCTCACCACTGGATATAGTTTAAGGTCATATCCAGGACCCCCATTGAGGGACTTTTACCCTCTGCAAGGGGGGGGGGCAGTCGGCGTATTCTAATGCCCCACCGACAGGGCCTAGTTAAACTTGAGCACTCGTGTTCAAGAACAGGTAAGATCAGGTAGAATTTCTGTAAAAATAAAACTTGCATTAAAAAGTTCAATAATATTATGTCTACTTTAGCTATTAAACTTTTGCTGCGTTTTTTTTTTGTCCTTTAGTTCTCACATTCCATGAGTGACGTTTCTTACAATGAGGGAAGACTTGCTGTTTTCTATGTCAGAACCTATCCATCTAATACTTATCGTTGGCAAGTTTTTGACCTTGAAGTAATATTTTTTAGTATCTTACATCAAGTGGTTTCATGCCTTGCCGGGAACGATTTTCGTAAAAAATCGACTCCACATATTCATTTGAATCATCTTTCAACTGAGAATCACTTCAATTTTTATCCTCGAATGGCTCCTAGGTCTTGGTAAGCAGTGATTTTCGGCCAGTGATTTGTTAGAAGAGAGCCAAGATCCCCTTTTCGAGAAATGACATCAAACTCTTAATTTCCGCTTAACTGCTGAGGTCATACCCCTTACCTGTTCCGTTAAACATCCCACCCGCTTCAGCTCTGACTTCCTCTACCAGAACGTGGGCCTTCATTCTATAACATAATACTGCAGCTATTTTGTACACGTGATCGTAATCTCTAACTTTGTTTCCGATGGAAAACTCAGTTTTCTTGTAAACGGCTTATTAATGCCATGTTACGTAAAACTAACATTTTCATGTTTGAACGTGCGAGCGGAATAGTAAAAAAAAAAAAAAATGAATATTAAACAAATAATTATCAGCATGTCACGTAGATGCGAGAAATACTCACGGGAAATCTTTGACGTTACATGATGACGTCATAATAAAAATGGCGTTGCCTCGAATCATCATCATCTTCACCTGATTTTGGTTTAATTACTTTTTTTGTCTAATTAAGTCTGTTCCGGTTGCCTGTTTCCCACCTGACTACAACCTGGATGTCTTCAAGTCTAAAGTGAACAAATTCCTGATGAACCGCCTCCTTAAATAAGACACTTTATCAGATCTCGGAAACTAACGTACTGTACACACAATAACCCTTATCCCCGAGTGACTTCCGGGCCTTGATAAGTGGTGATTCCCTTGTAAAAAAAAAAAAGTTTTCTTTTCTAATTATAGTTTCCTTTTTAAATTTAAAGTTAGGGGTAATTATTTTTTTATTGTCCAATTATAGTTTCCTTTTTAAATATACAGTTAGGGGTAATTATTTTTTTATTGTCCAATTATAGTTTCCTTTTTAAATATACAGTTAGGGCTATTTTTTTTTTATTGTCCAATTATAGTTTCCTTTTTAAATATACAGTTAGGGCTATTTTTTTTTATTGTCCAATTATAGTTTCCTTTTTAAATATACAGTTAGGGCTATTTTTTTTATTGTCCAATTATAGTTTCCTTTTTAAATATACAGTTAGGGGTAATTATTTTTTTATTGTCCAATTATAGTTTCCTTTTTAAATATACAGTTAGGGGTAATTATTTTTTTATCGTCCAATTATAGTTTCCTTTTTAAATATACAGTTAGGGGTAATTATTTTCTTATTGTCATTATCTTCATCATAGCACTTCCTTCCATCTATGGGCAGGGTCCGAGGCATCTCTTAGGTCCACCGGAGCATTTTTAGCTTAGGAAACAGTCTGTGAGAATGTATGCAATAGTCTGTAAGTTGGCACCTCAGACACACTAAGCGTCTTGTACATTACATTTTCCATTGCTTGCTTAGGCTTATATAATGAAGTGTCAGGTTGGGGGACTGAAGCTCCTAGGTCCATTCTAGCCACTCGGTGATCGTTGTGCCATATTCCCTTCTCTTCTGAGTGGTCCAGCGCCAACCGTGCATAATCGCTTATATAGGTAATTTTCCCTCAAGGTGTTCTCACGCCAAAAAGTCCTTGGAAGATGGCTCTATAGTCATGTACTGCTCCCAGTTGTTGCTTGAACAACTTTTCACTACCATTTTCTGGAAATACATCGGTTTATTAGCAAAACAATGTTAGTTTATATTTTATTATCAATCCTAAATCCATTTCTACATCCGCCAGCTGAGGCTATTTTTCCATGTTTTGGGTTGCTTCGTCGACCAAAAAATTTAGCTCTGGTATAACCGTTATTAATGTAAAATTCGACCATCATAGGTGGTTAGGTCACACCGGTAAGGTACCAGTGCCATAAAGGTATTTCTCAATTTTTAAGATGAGGATGAAAAATTTATAGTATTCGAATTATTCAGACTACTGTTCTCATATTGGAGGTTTTTTTTTACACAGTGATCACCACTTATCAAGGCCCGGAAGCCACTCAGGGATAAGGGTTATTGCAAGTACATTACCTTAGTGTGGAGATTTGATGGAGTGTTTACTTAAGGGGGCGATTCATTAGGAATTTGTTAACATTGGACTTGAACACATCCAAGTTGTAGTCCGGTGGGAAGCAGGCAGACGGAACAGGTTATTATTATTTAACATGCTCTTGTTCCGTCAGCTATGACCAGGTAGATTCGCAATTGTAATTTTGTTATTAGCCACACTGAATATTCAACCTCCAGAAAACTGTCACTTACAACCGATTATAACATAGCATTTATATCCGTTACGCCACGGGCCATTGATTTTTGTTTTCTTGTTTTACTAAAATCCGTCGAATGACTAATCCCTTCGTTGTTCTTTTTTTTTTATCTGTGCAAATTTGTTCACGCTTGGAAAAAGCAACTAATTCCCATTTTTGCTTGCAACTCTTTCGAACAAAAGACGTCTTTCTTTTTTCTGCAATCCGAAAAAAAAAATCAATTTTTGTTTCCGTTTATCAAAAAAAAAAAAAAAAAAGAAAGGAAAGAAAAGAAAAAGTGAAAATGTTAATTGCAATTCATGGTGACAAATTGTTGTAGCCATGCAAGCCTGTACACAGCAAGGCAAAACACAGCGGTACCCGTAACAAAAGTAGTGTATCAAAGAAAAGTATTTTCTTTTCTTTTAATGAATTGATAGATGCTACTTCTTCTGAGGTTTTTAGGGCAGAATAGATTCATTGATTCATATAATAATTAAAAGAAATATTTTGCGCTACGAAACAGGTGATGCGAAGAATTGTGAATGTCAACGTACTAAAAGAAATAAGTTGTAAGGTGGTCAACATGTAGAAATTTGGAATATAGACTTTTGTCATTTTTTTTTGTTATATACAAACAGTAAATTCGTTATGTTTTGATATTAACACCTATTATTCATCTATAACTCCCGAACTCTTTGAAAAAGCAATAAAACTAGCGAAAAATGAAACCGATATAACTAGATTAGAAATAGAAATTATAAAACTAGCGAGAAAAAAATCTTGGTTATATGAAAGTTTTCACCTTTAAGATGGTTGCCAATGAAATAACCTTATTTTAACTAAATTAGTTTTATAGCAATTTGGTTCAAATATGACTAAACAGTATAGTAATAAATGTTTCAGTGGTAGCCATCTTATAGCTGAAAACTTTTGCTGACAACACTACCATCTATGGCAGCACATCAAAGGCCATAAACGACCAAGTTCTCTCTAATTATCTCTCCTCTGATCTTGAGCACGTGGTACAATGGAGGAAAAAGTGGCTAGTTACTTTTAATGCATCTAAAACCAAGCTTCTATCTTTACATCATCAACATTCTGATCCACATCTGGCATCAATTAAAATGAATGGCTTTCATCTTGGGGAGGCCTTCCGTTTTGACAAGCTTCTAGGCTTGACCATTACTCCTGATCTGAAATGGAACACATACATCAAATCTGTTGCTAAGGTGGCTTGAAAAATGATGAATCCTTCTATCGATCCCGTAAATATCTCACTGATGCAACTCTCTATCTATATAAGAGCCAGGTACGTCCAAGGATGAAATATTGCTATAATATCTGGGCAGAAAAAAGAAAGGACTTGTCCTGCCTTGGCAGTGTTCAAAATAGACTTCGTAGCCTCATAGGAGATGCCCTTTTTTTCTTCCCCACAACCCCTTTCTTACAGAAGAGACGTTGCGAGCATGTCTTCTCTGTTTTATCGTTATTTTCATGGCAAGTTCTCGTCTGAGCTCCAATCTATGGTCCCCCGCTCGCCAAACATTCGCGAGAAAGATTCGTTTGGCTAAAAACACTTTCAATAATTTCTCCCACTCTTTATCTCTCCCTAAACCTAAACGTAGGTTCCATGAACAAAACTTCTTTCTTAGAACTGCACACCTATGGAACTCTCTTCCGTTTACCTGTTTTCCAGCTGACTACAACATGGCCGTCTTCAAGTTCAATGTAAACAAATTCTTGATGAGCTGTTCCCCTTAAGTAATCCAATTTTACCAAATTTACACTTCTAACGATTACTATGATATTGTCCTTTTGAACATTGTACACTCTTTAACCCTTATTCTCGAGTGACCTCCGGGCCTTGATAAGTGGTGATTTTCTTGTAAAAAAACAAAACAAAAAACAAAAAAACAAAATAACGATAATGTATTATGGACAAGAAAGAATAGAGAAAAACACTTTGATGTAACGATGGGACCTCCGGACTCTGCATAGATAACGGAATTAGTAGGGCTGTACATACTAAAATAGATGAATAAAAACACCGAGCTTAAATGGAGAGTAATATAGAGATGATCTATTATTTTTTTAGTTAATTCACGCGATCGAATAATAGAAAAAACTAGAAAGAAAATGAAACTATTCTTTAATGAACTTAAGTTAGAAATAACATTAGACAGTAATTGTAAACTAGTGAATTTTTTGGATATAAGCCTAAACCTTAACAACAATACTACTGAACCGTATCATACATCTAACCAAACACTATTCTATATCGACTATAAACGTCGAACGTCTTAAGGGCCATGACAGCCAGCAAACCGGAAGTCCAAGATTCGAGTTTCGTCTTAATTTGGGCTCATTAGTTGAACACATCCGCTCGAGATTCGCCGCGGTTTGTGATCTTTCTCTCTCTCTCTCTCTCTCTCTCTCTCTCTATATATATATATATATATATATATATATATATATATATATATATATATATATAGTGGAAATGGTAATTAATAAAAATTGAAGAAAGTGCTCAATACTGTTGTAGAGCAAATATGCGTTTTATTTTTTATTACCGTATTATTGCTGTAAAAGTCTGAGGAAGCTACAGACGGCAAAAAAAAAAAAAAAAAAAAAAAACGGCCGGGTAGCTGAAACAATAATGTAACTTAACAGAAAGATACGGTAATAAAAAATAAAACGTATATATATATATATATATATATATATATATATATATATATATATATATATATATAATTGTATATGTTGGATCTATAATCGCGAGCGCTTTCGACAGAAGTACTTCTATCATCCTCGGGCATATTGTAAGTCCGCCCACCTAACTTGTAACAAATTACCACGTGACTAGGAAAAATGTATATATAAGTAAATTAAAAAAAACAATTTCTACATTTATTTCTACAATATGCCTGAGGATGATAGAAGTACTTCTGGCTAAAGCGCTCGCGATTATGGATCCAACATATACAATTTCGAGAAGAACACAAAAAGGACTATTCGGAGATTGGAGAAGATAAAAAAGAAAATTGCAAAACAATAATTCCGTGTTATTCAATACTATTTGTCTAAATATATATATACATAAATTACTAACTAGCTCTACCTACGTATTGAGCACTTTTGAAGTAAATACTTAAAGTTTACGCATAAATCTATACTTTCGTATATTAGGTTTATGTGAGTAAATGAAGTAGTTATATATAAGGTTCATTCATCACTTGGGGAAATGAACGTGATTATGCAATTGTTTTGTGGGTTCGAAGATGGCTTGTTAGACCGATTCGACCTCCGAGGTATTTCTCACATGTTGGACACCCGTGGGATGATTCTATAGCAGAGGTGCTGACTGCTCCCCTTTCTATTGTCACGTTTTCTCTTATGCTCTTCATTACCTTTGTGAGTTGCGTCGGCTCGCCATGAACATCTGTCTTAGGTTAGTTTTTCCCATGAGTTAGCATACAAAGCGAACTGTTTGAGAGACCTTTAGATTATCCTGGATCCCTTTTCGCTGTCCTCTTGCGAGGTTTTTTCCCCCCTTTGGACAGTTTACCCTAAAGGAGCTGTTTCGGGAACCTTGAATCAGGCATGCGGCATATTTGACCTACTCAACGAACCTGTCACTGCTGTAACAACGGACGGTTTGACCGGGCTAAAACATCTGTGTCGGGCATCTTGTGTTGCCCTTGATTTTCCGCAATTTACGAAGGCAGGTCATATGGAAATAGTTCAGTTTCTTGGCATGTCTGACATATATGGTCCAAGTTTCACAAGCATACACGAGGATGGTAAAAATCATAGCTCGATATACTTGAAGTTTGGTTTGCAACCAAATTCCTCTGCGTTCTCACCGAGACATCCACTGGCAGCATTAACTTTGCCTATTCTGCAGTCGACTTAATCATCTATACGTACTGCCCTGACAGAATACTGCCCACACATATATATTGTATTTTTTTAAAAATTTAATTATCCACTGACACGTGTTTCGTCGTCTACGACTCATCTAGCGAGGTTCGAAATCGAGACCTCATGGAAAGAAGCCTAAACCTCTACCACTGTTCCATCTCGCGCAACTGCTAGAAATAACACTTTTTTTTTTGTATAGATGTTATTTCTTTGTTTTTGTTCGCGATACTTTTTGAATGAATTCAATTATTTATATGTAAGTGAATTTTTATACTTAAAAAACAAAACAAAAAAAAAACCAAAAAAAGCAAAAAAAAAAAAAAAAAAAAACAACCAAACAAACAATATATATGCCTCTCCCCATTAGCACTTAAAGCTCATTGATATTCGATCCCATTTGAATTTCATGCGAATTGCACATAATGTAGCGAGATTCGATTACGAAAACCGCTAAAAGTCGTCCTTCGTTTTATGACCCGTGTGGTCTTCCATAGATCTTATCCAAATGGGACCAATCCCCAAAATGTCTCGCCATTCAATCATGACTCATTCGTAGTCAATCGTAGGAAACGTTTTTAACTCTTTTCACATTCGAAACACAAAACGTTTGTGAAAACGTATCAGAACACGTGACAAAATAGAAATTCCTTTCTCATGCTTTCGGCGGTCGTTGAACTCGAAAAGTATTTTTCTCGCGGGTAACGGTCACCATAGCAACACCACCAAACAAACAAATGTCTGTTCAGCTAAATCCCACAATATGAAAATATAAACAAAAGGAAATAAAGGTAACTAAAATATTCGTCTTACATATTACGATGAAACTTTGCCAACTAGACTTCAGCCAATTAGAATCATCCTGTCTTTGTAATAATCATCTTTTGTTTCTCCAAAACCTCTGGCCCTGTATGGAGGGGAGACTAAAACTTGCTGCTATGGTTTCAAATGATCTGAAATAACAGCAAGGGGAGACCTGATTCCAAATATTTTTCATATGTCAAATATTTCTCATATATCTACCCTCTTTTGGAAATAGGGTACGATTATTATTATAAAAACATATCTAAGAACGCTGCCAGGCACATAAAGTACATTCGTGTAAAATTTCATAAAAATCGGTCCAGCCGTTTTCGAGTCTATAGGGAATGAACTCACACGCAGATACACACACAAACACAGTGTCTTTTATATTATACTAGCAAGCCCACCGGCGTTGCTCGGTCGTAAAATACGCATAAATAGTATATTTTAATTGATGCAGAATTCTTATTAATTATAAACAGAAATCCCGTAACGTTAATTTTCTTTTAAAAAATCGAGATCGAGTACGATAACTATTAGGCCAGCTTGACACATTCTAAAAAAGTGCCTTCAAAGCACTTATTCTTAACATCAGGAATCAGTCATGTTAACCATTTACGTATGCGCTTTCGTGAAACAGTTGACGAATAGATACGATGGCCTCTATGTACCAATTTTGCACATTTGATCCCCTAGCAGCCCTTTTTCCCGGATGAAAACCGATTAAATCTTTTAACATGACTGAATATCCTATATACCAAATTTCAAGTCTGTAGATAAAAATTCGTTGAGTATATAGGTTGAGAGTTGTCTTCACACACATTCTCACTCATTAAGTTCAGATATATTGTTAACATGAACTAAAAACTATTATTCTTTCAAAAGTGGCTCAATATGTGTATAGAGCTTTCATATAAATCATACAAATATTTAAGACGTCTCGACATGTTCATGCCTCATCAGGATTCCGAGATTGCTATCGAAAAGACTAAAAGAATGATCCCCTCTCCTTTTCATTCTTTGGTAGACACTAACTCCCTTCTCCGTCAATCGTCTAGGTTAACCACATATATTTAAGACCCACTTAATTTACTTCGCGCCTACCCCCCCCCCCTTCCATGCACAGGAACTGCGCTGTTGACTGGCCAAAGAATAATCAACCTTAATTTGTACTAATGACCAAACATATAGAAGACACAAAATAAAAGTTGGTCTAGTTATAAGTGTTTTTCTTTACTATGGTAGAACTAATTTGAATATCATATCCATCTTAGTTCTTTTTCTTAAACTAGCGTGGGGGGGGCTTTGCCCGGGCGTAAAATACGCTTAAATATGATATTTTAATTTGTCCAGATTCCGTATATATTATTATAGAGTCGTGATTTCAAAAGGAAAAAAAGAAATTATTTGGGTACCATCAGCTAGAATCGAAACTGGTGACGTTACCACTGTACCAACGTGACACATATATGAACTGATTAAAAATTCAGAAACTAAGAAAAATGTACAAAATGTGTAACGAATTTGTTTCAATTTTTATCCATCTTAAAACTATTTTAACTGGCTAAAAAACCCACAACAAAACGTAAAAAAATCCAATCATTTGAGGCCCTCTGCGACTTTTAGTTTTGGAAGAGATACAGTTTGAAAATATGGAGACAGACAGACAGACAGACATATAGCCTTTTATATATTAAATAAATGAGGTTAAAATTCACTATTTATTTTACACTGATTAAACATATATATATACATATACATATATATATATACATATACATATATATATACATATATACATATACATATATATACATATATATATACATATATATATACATATATATATATATAATAATACGCTGATTGGTTAAATATATATATATTTTACACTGATTAAACATATATATATATATACATCTATATATATATATACATATATATATACATATATATATACATATATATACATATATATACATATATATATACACATATATATACATATATATACACATATATATATGTTTTTAACTCTTTTTCAAGATGTCTTTTAACATGTTTTATTAATCATTTGTACATATATATATACATACATACATACATACATATATATATATATATATATATATATATATATATATATATATATATATATATATATATATATATATATATATATATATATATATATATATGATTGTTGAGCTGGATTAAATCCGACGATATGAAATAAAATGGAGGTGGAAGGACCTGGATACTCAACGTTTCGCCCGATTTATGCGGGCTTCTTCAAGAGGGATGGTCATTGACGAGATAGTCGGAGGATTGGGGCTATATATAATGATGGGGGAGAGCAGCGTGTTTTCCTTATGTAAATTAGATGTCATATGTATATGTATATACATTTTATGAGAGAAAAAAAAACTTTTTTTTTTTTTTTTAATCTCTACGATATTTTATCTTTTAGACGTAATCCACTACACTAGTTTACTCTAATTTAGTTTTTTAGATATGAAAGTGTGGGTAGATTGATATATTAGATAGCAATTTTGAAATTACATAGTTATTACTTTTACCCTTTATATAGATATAAAATATTTTTTCTTTGACTTTATCGTTTTTCGACATACTTAATACTTTATAATTTAATAATCCTTTATTTTAATTCTTTATCTCTTTTTTGCATGGCCGGTTTTTTTTATCTGTATTTTCTGTTTTATTTATTTATTTATTTTTATCTGCATTTTCTGTTTTATTCTTTAAACTTTCCTATCTATCTAATATATCAATCTACCCACACTTTCATATCTTGTATGTATATTTACTTAAATTTTACTATATGAATCTACTTATTTTTTTATTTATATTTTTTTTAATTTTTTATTTTTTTTTTCTGAAATTGCAGATGCCGGCCATCTTCTCCCCTTAAATAATTTTTATTTTTATTTTTTAATTTTATTCTTATTTTATTCTTATTTTACTTTATTTTATATTATATAATATATTTTATATTTTTTTTTTTTTTCATATCAACCCTATTTACTAAATTCAAGAGAATGATATTGTTTATTTCATTATGATTCGCTCATTATCAGGTTTTAGCCATTCCTACGTTATTGCTAATTATGTTTCAGTTCAAGGCTGGCGTAAATCCTTATTTGAATTTAAATAATTTTAGTGAAAACTTTTATAAAATACTAAATCATTTTAAAGATATATTTACTACTCTACACTTAACAATGAATTTTATCTGAAATTGTCACCCTACTATTTACATGGGTCTGAAATAGGCTAGCATGTAACTCGGACAATACTAAACACTACAATTGCGAATTACTTAAAACTTGTATCGGTCATGGTTGATAGAACGAGGGCATATTATATGTTAATTCTGTGAATAAAATAAAGAGTTCCGTTCAAAATTCCGTGCAGATCCCGACATAAAGATTCCCGACAAACTTTGAACCGTTTGCAATTTCATTTTCTTTTTCTTTTTGTTTTTTGTTTTTTTTAAGTCGTCGTCGATTTCGCACCGGATGGTCTGAGAGTACAGGGAACTTAACCGAATGACCTTCTTCGTGATGTAAGGAATAAAATTCATTGTCACAATTTTTTTGGTATCGCCAGAAGATAAGATAAGACAATAGGATACAAACAGTTGTACTTCATGACCGTCACAGGTTCATTTTTCTCACTGTCAATTACTCTCGCCCTTTCTCACTCTTTTTATAGCAATCTCTCTCTCTCTCTTTCTCTCTCTCTCTTTTTCTCTCTCTATATATGTGTGTGTACGGGTGTGCGAGTGTATGTATGTATAAATAAATATATGTATGTATAAATAAATATATGTATGCATAAATATATGTAGGTATAAATAAATATATGTATGTATACAAAATATATGTATATTAAAATAAACATGTGTATGTATAAATAAGTATATGTATGTACAAATAAATATATGTATGCATAAATAAATATATGTATGTATAAATAAATATATGTATGTATAAATAAATATATGTATGTATAAAAAATATATGTATGTATAAATAAATATATGTATGTACAAATAAATATATGTATGTATAAATAAATATATGTATGTATACAAAATATATGTATATTAAAATAAACATGTGTATGTATAAATAAGTATATGTATGTACAAATAAATATATGTATGCATAAATAAATATATGTATGTATAAATAAATATATGTATGTATAAATAAATATATGTATGTATAAAAAATATATGTATGTATAAATAAATATATGTATGTACAAATAAATATATGTATGTATAAATAAATATATGTATGTATAAATAAATATATGTATGTATAAATAAATATATGTATGCATAAATAAATATATGTATGCATAAATAAATATATGTATGTACAAATAAATATATGTATGTATAAATAAATATATGTATGTATAAAAAATATATGTATATATAAATAAATATATGTATGTATAAATAAATATATGTATGTATAAATAAATATATGTATGCATAAATAAATATATGTATATATAAATAAATATATGTATATATAAATAAATATATGTATATATAAATAAATATATGTATGTATAAATAAATATATGTATGCATAAATAAATATATGTATATATAAATAAATATATGTATATATAAATAAATATATGTATATAAAAATAAATATATGTATGTATAAATAAATATATGTATGTACAAATAAATATATGTATGCATAAATAAATATATGTATGCATAAATAAATATATGTAGGTATAAATAAATATATGTAGGTATAAATAAATATATGTATGTATAAATAAATATATGTATGCATAAATAAATATATGTAGGTATAAATAAATATATGTAGGTATAAATAAATATATGTATGTACAAATAAATATATGTATGTATAAATATATGTATGTATAAATAAATATATGTAGGTATAAATAAATATATGTATGCATAAATAAATATATGTATGTATAAATAAATATATGTACGCATAAATATATGTAGGTATAAATAAATATATGTATGTATAAATAAATCTATGTAGGTATAAATAAATATATGTATGTATAAATAAATATATGTATGTATAAATAAATATATGCATGTACAAATAAATATATGTATGTATAAATATATATATGCATGTATAAATGAATATATATATATATATGTATGTATAAATAAATATATGTATGTATAAATAAATATATGCATGTATAAATGAATATATGTATGTATAAATAAATATATGTATGTATAAATAAATATATGTATGTACAAATAAATATATGTATGTATAAATAAATATATGCATGTATAAATGAATATATGTATGTATAAATAAATATATGTATGTATAAATAAATATATGTATGCATAAATAAATATATGTATGTATAAATAAATATATGTATGTATAAATGAATATATGTATGTACAAATAAATATATGCATGTATAAATAAATATATGTATGTATAAATAAATATATGTATGTATAAATAAATATATGTATGTACAAATAAATATATGCATGTATAAATAAATATATGTATGTATAAATAAATATATGTATGCATAAATAAATATATGTATGTATAAATAAATATATGTATGTATAAATGAATATATGTATGTACAAATAAATATATGCATGTATAAATAAATATATGTATGTATAAATAAATATATGTATGTATAAATAAATATATGTATGTATAAATAAATATATGCATGTACAAATAAATATATGTATGTATAAATAAATATATTTATGTAAAATAAATATATGCATGTATAAATAAATATATGTATGTATAAATAAATATATGTATGTATAAATAAATATATGTATGTATAAATAAATATATGTATGCATAAATAAATATATGTATGTATAAATAAATATATGTATGCATAAATAAATATATGTATGTATAAATAAATATATGTATGTATAAATAAATGTATGTATGTATAAATAAATATATGCATGTACAAATAAATATATGTATGTATAAATAAATATATGTATGTATAAATAAATATATGTATGTATAAATAAATATATGCATGTACAAATAAATATATGTATGTATAAATAAATATATGTAGCTATAAATAAATATATGTAGCTATAAATAAATATATGTATGTATAAATAAATATATGTATGTATAAATAAATATATGTATGTATAAATAAATAAATATATGTATGCATAAATAAATATATGTAGGTATAAATAAATATATATATGTATAAATAAATATATGTATTTATTGTTTACAGAATTACGTGTAGCGATAGATTTTAGCTGATATGTTTATATAATTTAGCTAGGTTAAATATAAACAAAATAACCTTGAGGAGGCAGACGTGGAAAGGGATACGTGTGCTTTTGAATGATGATGTAACGGAACTGAGGTCAGAGATCGGGAAGTTTAGAGTTGGCAGTTGGAGTTTGATCAGCAGAGTGAACAGACGAGAGAGTTGGGGTGAATAGACGTATTGACGGCTAGGGAGCGGGCTGGGAAGAAGTAACATGTAGAAGAAATGCAGACCCTGTGAAACCATTTGAGACAACTGAAATAAATTTATATTACAAAAATATAAAGTGTTGTTCTTGTGGTTTCACACAAAAGAAAGAACAGATGTCTCAATTGGATGGTGCTGGTCGTTTCATTGTTTCGTCACGGAGTTCAGCAAGTTAATATACAAGAAATCTCTAAGAAAAAAGGTATGAAGCATATATTATTTTTCTTTTATATGAACTGTAAAATATACCTGTTTGATAACTCTGATACATGACTCAGTATACACGTCGATATCATATCCTCCTGGCTAAACAATAATACATACGATTTATACGTTTTAATACAGATGTTATGAGAAAATATCATTATCAAAATATCAGACCCAACATATAACATATGACACGTTTTAGAACAACAAATCCACCTCGTAATACAACATAACGTAAGATAGTTCCCTGTAGATGTTTTTTTTATCTATAAGAGAAGAAAGATTATTTATAAAATCGATTTTTTCGATTTTTGATACTTATCTGATGAATTTCTGTACAAAACATGTCTAAGAACACTGCCAGATATATAAATTAGCTTTGTGTGAAATTTGCAAAAGATAGGCCCAGCCGTTTTAGAACGTATAAGGAACACACACACACACACACACACACACACACACACACACACACGCACAAAGTAACTTTTATATAATAATAGATAGATAGATATGTACATATACAGAGAGAGAGAGAGAGAGAGAGAGAGAGAGAGAGAGAGAGAGAGAGAGAGAGAGAGAGAGGGTGTAGGTTTGTGCTACGCCATATCAACCCTTTTTCATGAATGCTGAATCCAGTAATTTTAGAAAAAAAAAGATAGGCTGTGTCGTTTTAGAACGTATAAGGAACACACACACACACACACACACACACACACACACACACACACACACACACACAGTGACTTTTATATAATAATAGATAGATATGTACATATACAGAGAGAGAGAGAGAGAGAGAGAGAGAGAGAGAGAGAGAGAGAGGGTAGGTTTGTGCTACGGCATATCAACCTTTTTCATGAATGCTGAATCCAGTAATTTTAGAAAAAAAATAAGTTCTTTAAAAAATCAAACATTTATTCATGATGTTTAATTTTAATTTTTTTTTCGGCATAACCCTAACCCTAACCCTTTTTCGGTTTAGGTAATTAATTATTTAAAATATTTTAGGAAAAAGTTTTTCTGACGTTTCTGAATTTTTGAGATGAGGATTGGTTATTTGTATTATTATTCATCAGACTACTGTTCTCATCTTGAGTGTGATTTTCACAACGTTTCGGTCGATATAACCTCCGACCTTCTTCAGGTGTATCTTGTCGAACTCGGGAATGTTTCTGTTGAACTTGGGAATTTGGACAGAATTTCGAGCGGAACCCTTTATTTACTTCACGGGGGTAGCGTGCTTTTGTTCCTTCAATGGCTGACAGAACAAGAACACTAATAATACAAAAGTTTTTATGCTTCAAGTTCTTTATATTTTCAAATATTAATTTATGTTTGGTTGTTTTTTCTTCAACAGCATATCAACCCATTTCGGGTTACTTAATCGCGAATTCAGTCAATTGTGAAAAAGTTTTTATGCTTCAAGTTTATTTCTTCAAATATTTATTCATTGTGCTGTTTTGTAGAGAAAAATTGTTTTTGTTTTGATTTTTGCACAACATGATTGAGTTTTACAAGAAAGAAAAGAAAAACAAAGCAATCTATGACGCATTCTAGGCCAGGAAGCCAATATCTTCAGACATCCTGATCTGTAGCATCTGTCTGCGGAATAAAAACTAAAATGCAGTCAGTTAACATTTATGCAATGTTCACGACTTCCGCTCGTTAGAACACTCTAGATTGCCTAATGTATTTGCTCGAATTCGGCGATTAATAGTTTTTAATTCCCTTCAATTCTTTGGTCGCCCTCTGCTAAAGTATTAGCAAATGGAGTAAAAGGTGGCTTCATGGTTGGGTTTGAATCTCATTACCAGTACAAATTGGCACCCCTACACTGATGATTGCGTAAGCACGAAGCACGATTTTATAAAATTCTTTAGGTATATCAGTTTTAATATGTTTGCTAAATGGAGGGTTAAACCAAGGTGTCTTCCTTCTCTTAGTTATTGTTCCTGTTGTTGTTGTTATTATTATTATTATTATTTGGTTGTTTTTCTCTTGATAGTTATCAGTGTTGAGCTTATTTCTAAGTTACTATTCATAAGATTTTCCCCTGCATCATTATTATTATTTGCATTGTTTATGTTGTTGCTACTCTTTCTATATTCAGTTTTTTTCTAAAAGCCACATTAATTTTATGTTATTTATCCTTAATGTCTTTTAAATTTTATCTGATTTATCTTTTTATTATTACAATCTTGGTTATTTTTATTTTATTTTCGAAAATCGAAAAAATCCGATCCTAAAAATAATCTTTATTATAGATAAAAAAATAATTTTTACAGGGAGTATTTTACGTTATACCGGCAAGGGAGATAATAAAATATTAGCAAATCATTTCTTCTAAACAAAAACAGAATAATTGACATCTGAAGGTATATCTCAATGGAAGAGCATTCTACTTCAGATCGAATGATCCCCTGTTCAAGCCCTGATGTACCTCACTATTGTATTTTAACTTTTTCTTATTAATGGGTTCAATTTACAATAAAAGAAGAGGAACCATTTAAAATCGCTGCAAATCATTTCTTCTTTTGCATATTTTAAAAGTAACCATTAATCAGAAGTGACTTTTCCAGGGCATTCATCGTCAAGCCCAAATATCAGCTGACGTGATATTGTAAACAAGCACACACGGAATTTAATGAACGACATTATCATTATTACTTTTTTTTTTCGCGAATTAGTCCACCGGGCCAATTATTCCTCATAATATATAATAATCAATAGAGGATTGATTCTATAATAATACATACACAATCTGCATGAATTAAAATATCATGTTTAAGCGTATTGTGCAGCCGGGCAACGCTGAGCGTCCAGCTAGTTGTCAATATAAAAGGTTATTGAAAACATATCTAGACTATTCATAGACTTGTTTTATTATACAATAGTTTTAACCAGTTTTTCTTTCCCATAATATAACGGCGTCGGATATATTATGACTAGGGCTATGACAACAGCATATTCTTTTCATTGTTTTGACTCTCGAGCGTGTATATCCGTATATATCTTATATGATTTATATAGATTAATGTGGTTTTCGGTTGATTAACTGTGTCTAGCTGCGTCGGATATATACTCAAGAGTGAAAACAACGATAAGAATATGCTGTTGTCATAGCCCTAATTATGATTAATTCTTTTGTTTGTGTATTTACTATGTATCGTGTTATTTTTATTTCCTAATTCAATTTTCGGAATTTGTACTCAGGTAATTTAAGCTAAGGGTATATACTAGTAGTATTTTACTTACATTGTTTGATGAAACAATGTAAGTAAAATTCTACTTACAAATCTCCCCTCTTATATATATATATATATATATATATATATATATATATATATATATATATACATATATATATATATATATATGTATATATATATATATATATATATATATATATATATATATATATATATATATATATATGTATAGTAATTTATAAAATATATATGGCGATTAAGCTACACTGAATATTCGGCGTTTCATCCACTCTAGGACTCTTCATGCTTATGCGCGAATTCTGTGGTTGTTTATCGTTTTTATATGCTTAAGTAGTTTTTTTTTTTACAAGGGTGTCACCACTTATCAAGGCCCAGAGGCCACTCAAGGATAAGGGTTAATAGGTATACATTAGTCATTGTGATTTTAGCATAGTAAACAGTGGGAATTTTGAAACTTGGATTACTTAGGGGGACGATTCAATTAGAACTTGTTCACATTGGACTTTTTCTTTTTTTTTTCATAGGTATCAACTCATTATCAAGGTCAAAGAGGCAACTCAAGGATAAGGGTTAAAGAGTGTACAGTAGAAATTGGACAATATAATAATCATTAGTAATGTAAATTTGTTAAATTTGATATATATATTATATATATATATGCTTAAGTAGTTATTATATATATATATATATATATATATATATATATATATATATATATATATATATATATATATGAATTATAGATTTAGTTCGCGCTACCTACTATGGTTTAAAACGGAGAGTACATACTTTGCTCTATACAAACACTTTTGTACCACATCCTGCCTTTAATTAAATAAATGACCTTAGATACTATTATATGATATGATTCTACGGCGTAAAGATTACATCTCTAAGATTTACTTGGTGTATATATATTTTTTTGCACTTACTAATATTAATCATTTTAACTTATGCTCTGCATCACTTCTACTATTTCCTTTACCCATTTAGCTAAGAATGTTGATTTCTTGTTCTTTTTGTCATTAGGTGTTTTAAATGATGAGGCATGGTTTCGGAATCTATCCTTAAATCTGCAAGCCGTGAATTTTATGTTATATTTTTTTCAATAGCATCGCATTTATATACGATGTTCGAAATAAGGCATTTTTTTTCCAATGGGCATTCATTAGTGTTTCTACAATTGTCTAGTTGTACTTCAACAATTATTTGAATGATATCACTTCCACTTTTCTTGATTAACTTATCTATTTTTGCATTTTTAAAACATCTTTTATAGTTGTAGCTAAATTATTAGATGTTGAGGAGGACATTTGCACTATGTTTTGTTTATGAATTTACCTATGCTACTACTCTGATGGAAGTTCTTTCAAGAACCTGATAAAATTTCTTTAGTATGTTGCTTAGTATGTGCGCACAGTACGGCGGGTTAAACCATACAGAATTTCTACACCTGTTCTTATTATTATTCTCAGCCATACTGTGATATAATATGGGATAGTTGCCTTGTTTTAACTCCGACGATCTGTTAACGTAATTTATTTCATTGTTACATCCTGACTTGGTTAATGCTTCGTTATAATATTTTTTCTATCTACTAAATATCTGTTCGTTATATGATAGCCTGGCTGATTAGATTTAAAGTTTAATTGAGTTTATTGTATAGTTCGTATGTATTGTTATCTAAGTTAAAGGTGATATCTATAAAAGTTCATTACTTTATGGTTAATATTATATAATATTTATAGTTCGTATGTATTGTTATCCAAGTTATATCTATAAAAGTTCATTACTTTATGGTTAATATGGTTATGGTTAATATAATATAATATTTATAGTTAATAATATAATATGATTATGTTTAGATTTATATTTCTAAAGAATTGATGTAACTACTGTTTACTTTTTTTTAGATTTCTGTCATCAGAGTTCGAAAAGAACAGTGCGTCATTCCTATATATATATATTTATTTATACCTACATATATTTATTTATACATGCATATATTTATTTATACCTACATATATTTATTTATACCTACATATATTTATTTATACATACATATATTTATTTATACCTACATGTATTTATTTATACCTACATATATTTATTTATACCTACATATATTTATTTATACATACATATATTTATTTATACCTACATATATTTATTTATACCTACATATATTTATTTATACATACATATATTTATTTATACATGCATATATTTATTTATACATGCATATATTTATTTTACATACATATATTTATTTATACCTACATATATTTATTTATACATACATATATTTATTTATACATACATATATTTATTTATACATACATATATTTATTTATACCTACATATATTTATTTATACATACATATATTTATTTATACATACATATATTTATTTATACATACATATAATTATATTTACTACACCGATGAAGACTGAAGGATCGGTCGAAAATATGTACTTATGAAAAAAGTTTTTAAATTTTTTTTCATAATATTATTATTTTGTATTCCTGCACGTCACCAATTAAAAACGAAGAAAGAAAAGTTATAAGCTTTTATACTTTTCGCATTCTTTTTTATTCATATATATATATATATATATATATATATATATATATATATATATATATATATATATATATATATATATATATAGGAATGACGTTTCAACTGTTTAGAATGATGTTTCAACTGTTTAGAAGAAGGGAGAAAGCAAATAACATGTTGGAAAATTATTCATTCATCTCTTTATTACCACAATGGGATGTTTTATTTGTTTCAATTGCGAAGGATAATTTATTTTCCGCCATATTTTGACGTGTGCTGTCACTTAAGAGATATTTTTAGATACTTATGACCGGTCTCGTATATTTAGGTTGTTTGCATCGAATGTGCAATCTCGAAATTTAATTGCTTTTTTTGTCCAGGTGTAGTGTACCAGCTCATTACAAAATTTAAGGACATCTTCGACGAATGCCACCTTTCCCCGACCCTGTCCACACCACAGACGCATTTCCGGTTTTTGTTTGTTGATCTGCATTGCTAAAGAAAAGAGGGGGGGGGGGAGTAAAAGAAACGTTTTATATTGAAATTAAATAAACTGTGAAATTCATTGATGCGTGTAACGGGTTGATCACCGTGCTTTTGCCCGCTCGGGTCAATCGAGCGCGCGTTTTTTTTTTTTTTTTTTTTTTTTTTTAAATCGGCAGCTCCTTCTTGGAGGTCTTACGTTTCGGGATCAGACAGACCAAAAAGGGGACAATACGAAGGAGGGGAGGAGGTATAAGAGAAAATGTACAGAAGGAGGAGGAGGAGGAGGTGGAGGAGGGGGAGGAGTTCTAAGAAGGAGACGAAGACAAACAGGTAAGCGAAAAAGAAGAAAACAGAGAGAGAAGTAAAAAATAAAGTATAGGAAGCAAAGGAGGAGGAGGAAGAGAAGAAGTAGGGGAGGAGAAGAATAACAAGTTTTTTTTTTGTAGAAAAATAACGCAAGTTCTTTTAGGTGCATAGTGTTGTACTTAATGTTCCCTCTCTTTATCTCCCACTCTCTCTCTACCTCACTTTCTCTCTTTCTCTAATTGTTTTCCACGTGTTCATTTCGCTAACAATAAAACCAATCCTCCATCTATCTTCATAAAGTGTAACTTGTTTATGATGTCTCATCACGTTACTAACCTTTTTGTCCTCAGAAACCTTGGCAATCAGCCGAATCTTCTTATACAAATATAGTGAGTATAATAATAATAATAATGATAATAATAATAATAATAATAATAATAATAATAATAATAATAATAATAAATAATAAAAATAATAATAATAATAATAATAATAATAATAATAATAATAAATAACAATAACAATAATAATAATAATAAATAATAATAATAATAATAATAATAATAATAATAATAATAATAATAATAATAATAACAAAAATAGGAGCACGAGGAACAATCCTGAAAAACTTTGAAAAAAGAATGGGAGAAATTGGAATCAGAGGAATGGCTGCAAAGATACAACGGTTAACAATAATGAAAACAGCTGAAATATTAAGAAACCCCCTTGACTGCAAAGATTAATACACATGAGCCACATGCGAGGGGAGGGGGCGCATAAAAACTGCTGAAGAGACAAAGAACAATGAAGCTGTATATCTATAAGTTCTCTATCCACTCACCCATCCCTCCTATTGCCCTCCCCAAAAGAGTGATGCCAAATAGTCGAGAAGGGTTAAAGAGGATGGAAAGACTGAGGAGAGAGCGCTGACCAGATCTCCGCTGGTCAAGTGCGAAGAGAACTGGGACCTTGGAGAGGCTTATTGCTACTCAAATTCCAGTAGAGACAAATGGTCGCAACCAGCGAAAAATCAATAGTAAGCAGCTGCTGCTATAATGCAAATTTATTTGCAAATGTTATCAAAAGAGGTGGAGAGTACTGGAAATCTGGAGAGGCTTGTTGTCACTCAGCTTCTAAGGAACACCACAGGTTGTTTTTAATGAGAGATCTTTGATGACCCGGTTTAAAGCTCATTGTGAACCAATAATAATAGTTAACAAGAAAGAAAAAAGACCTGTCAGATTGTAGATTTTGCCGTTCCAGCAGACCACAGAGGGAAGATCAAAATAATAGTAGGAGTACTAGGAACGATACCGAGAAACCTTACATACAGAAAATACTACAGATGTAAAACACAAAGAAACATCACATTAAATCATGAAAACTGAAACTGTATATATGTAAGTTAACCACCCTACGCACCTACTTTCCTCCATTTTTTTTTGTTGTGTGTGTCACCAAAAACTGACGTCATGTCAAACAATGAGGGAGATCAAGAAGGATAAAAAGACCGAGGAGAGAAAACAGTCGCCAGACCTCCGCTAGATGAGTGCAAACAGAACTGGTATTTAGGGAGGCCTTTTGCCTCCCAAATTCCAGTGAAGACCAATGATCGCCGCCAAACGAAGATTCAATGGTAAGCAGCTGATACGATAACGTAAATTCATCTTCAATGGTTATCGAAAGGGGTGGAGAGTACTGGAAATCTGGGGAGACTTGTTGTCACTCAAACTCCAGAGAATACCACAAGCTGTTCTCAATGATGATGGCGCGTGTGACTACGTCCAGTGAGTAAATAATAATACAGTAGAACCCCGGGATACGGCATTCAAAATTAGTAACAAAGTACAGTACAGTATATAATACACATGTGTATAAGCAAATAACGTTAAAAAATAACACCATAAGGCGAGGTAAATACTTTAATCAGAGGCCGGAAAAAACATCGTATTCTACATTGTAACTTGAAAAAAACGTATCCTAGTGTCACCGTATCCCTGGGATCTACTGTAATAATAATAATAATAATAATAATAATAATAATAATAATAATAATAATAATACGCAGCTAGTGGCATAACACATAGCTTCTCTATATCTCATTCCCTATCACAGACGGTTACATTTCCGACACGTTTCCCAGATTAGCAAGATCAACATGCCTCATTTCTGACCACAGCTCCCAATGATAGTGTAACGAATGCCCACAGCCCACTCGGGAATGCTGATCACGCTGTGATAATGGTAGAAATCGCACTAAATTTTCGACCCCAAACTGAAGAATCACTGCTTAAAACAACGAGGTATTTTAAAAAGGCTCACTGGTAAGCCATCAAGGATCCCACCAGAGATGACCCATGGGGAAATATCTTTTCTCTTCCCGCTGAACAGTGCGCAAATGAAACCACTGAATGGTTCAAAACGGCAATTGGAGCACATGTTCCCATGCGGAAATTCTATAGCAAGCCCCACTCTCCCCAATGGTTTACTTCTACTTATGCAGCTGCCATCGCGCAGCATACGTACCGCAGATTTAACCGACATAAGTCCAGTTCAAACAGACAGAAGTTTGTAGAAGCTAGAAGTAATTGTAAGAGAGAAATAGCGACAGCTAAAAGAGAATATACTAAAACTACGAGAAAACGAATCGAAGCACAGAAATTAAGAACCCGTGATTTTTGGAAAATCTACAACAGTGTAGTAAATAATAGGCAATTAACAATTCACCCACTATCCAACAATCATGAGGTTGTTTGCACGACAACCGAAAAGGTTAACATGCTTGCTAGTCGGTTTGCCTCAAACTCCACATTCAACCCAGCAAACCACTTCCTCCCTGACTTTCCTTTGCGGATAGACGCCACACTAGATGATCTGAAAATCATCCCTTCTCTACATGATATCAAAAACGTAGACATCCCAAAAGCATGTGGACTCGATCTCATCCCGACTGTGCTATTAAAAACATGCCCCAGCGAGTTTGGTCCAGTTCTCTCTAAACTTTACAACAAATGCCTCAAGGAATCTTGTTTTCCTAACTGCTGTAAAAACTGATTTTGTGGTCCCAGTTTGCACCATTTTTGGCGAAAGAACTCTCCCATTAAATTATCACCCCATGAGCCTCCTCCCGATTTTCACCAAAATATTTGAGTCCATAATTAATCAAGCTCTAGTCCATCACCTTACCTCTGTTAAACTTCTAACTGACCAACAATATTGATTTAGGCAAGCCCGTTCCACAGCAGATATCCTAACTGTAATCTCTGAACTTATATACTGTACACTGGACAAAACAGGGGAGGGTAGAGCGGTAGACCTCTATATATCTAAGGCTTTTGACAGGGTATGGCACGGTGGTCTTCTCAGAAAAATCAGATCATATGCTATCACTGGAAGAATAAATAACGTAATTAAATCCTTCTTAAGTAAGAGAAGAATCCAGGTTGTCCTCGACGGTTGTATATCTAAACAATATGATATAAATGCGGGAGTACCTCAGAGGTCTATCCTTGGACCTCCAATAATCCTAATATTCATAAATGACCTCCCTGATAAAATTGTCTGTGAGATGGGTATATTTGCTGATGACACCACGCTCTATAACAGGAACAATGGGAAAACAAATGAACACTTATCTAAGGAAATGGCAAAAGCACTAGAGTAAAACCTGCTATCTGTAGTGGAATAGGTTAGGGTTAGGGTTAGGGTTATTGGAATGGGGACAAAAATGAAGGTCACATTCAATGCTGCTAAGACTAAGCTTGTTTCCTTCAATAACTACAAGAAACCTTCCCAACCACCAACAGCATTAGGCAAAAACACATTACAAGTGCGGACAAACAGACAAACTGATGCAAAGGCAAAACATAAAACACTACATGGAACCAAAAACACTGAAACGGCATTTTTTTTTTACAAGGTAGTCACCATTTATCAATGTCCGGAAGCCACTCAGGGATAAGGGTTATTGCGTGTACAGTAATCAATGGGATAGTATTGTAGTAATCGTTAGTATTAGAGATTTGATTAAGGGGGCGGTTTATCAGGAATTTCTTTATATCTATAACTTTATATCTATAATTTTATATCTATAATTTTATATCTATAACTTTATATCTATAATTTTATATCTATAACTTTATATTTATAATTTCATATCTATAATTTTATATCTATAACTTTATATCTATAACTTTATATCAATAATTTTATATCTATAATTTTATATCTATAATTTTATATCTATAACTTTATATCTATAATTTTACATCTATAACTTTATATCTATAATTTTATATCTATAATTTTATATCTATAACTTTATATTTATAACTTTATATCTATAACTTTATATCTATAACTTTATATCTATAATTTTATATCTATAATTTTATATCTATAATTTTATATCTATAACTTTATAGCTACAATTTTATATCTATAATTTTATATCTATAATTTTATATCTATAACTTTATATCTATAATTTTATATCTATAACTTTATATCTATAATTTTATATCTATAATTTTATATCTATAACTTTATATCTATAATTTTATATTTATAATTTTATATCTATAATTTTATATCTATAACTTTATATCTATAACTTTATATCTATAATTTTATATTTATAATTTTATATTTATAATTTTATATCTATAACTTTATATCTATAATTTTATATCTATAATTTTATATCTATAACTTTATATCTATAATTTTACATCTATAACTTTATATCTATAATTTTATATCTATAATTTTATATCTATAACTTTATATTTATAACTTTATATCTATAACTTTATATCTATAACTTTATACCTATAATTTTATATCTATAATTTTATATCTATAATTTTATATCTATAACTTTATATCTACAATTTTATATCTATAATTTTATATGTATAATTTTCTATCTATAACTTTATATCTATAATTTTATATCTATAACTTTATATCTATAATTTTATATCTATATTTTTATATTTATAACTTTATATCTATAACTTTATATCTATAACTTTACATCTATAACTTTACATCTATAACTTTACATCTATAATTTTATATCTACAATTTTATATCTATAATTTTATATCTATAATTTTATATTTATAATTTTATATCTATAATTTTATATCTATAATTTTATATTTATAATTGTATATCTATAATGTTATATCTATAATTTTATATCTATAATTTTATATCTATAATTTTATATCTATAATTTTATATCTATAATTTTATATCTATAATTTTATATCTATAATTTTATATCTATAATTTTATGTCTATAATTTTATATCTATAATTTTATATCTATAATTTTATATCTATAATTTTATATATATAATTTTATATCTATAATTTTATATCTATAATTTTATATCTATAATTTTATATCTATAACTTTATATCTATAATTTTATATCTATAATCTTATATCTATAATTTTATATCTATAATTTCATATCTATAATTTTATATCCATAATTTTATATCTATAACTTTATATCTATAATTTTATATCTATAACTTTATATTTATAATTTTATATCTGTAACTGTATATCTATAATTTTTTATCTATAATTTTATATCTATAATTTTATATCTATAACTTTATATCTATAATTTTATATCTATAATTTTATATCTATAACTTTATATCTATAATTTTATATCCATAACTTTATATCTATAATTTTATATCTATAATTTTATATCAATAATTTTATATCTATAATTTTATATCTATAACTTTATATCTATAATTTTATATCTATAATTTTATATCTATAATTTTATATCTATAATTTCATATCTATAATTTTATATCCATAATTTTATATCTATAACTTTATATCTATAATTTTATATCTATAACTTTGTATTTATAATTTTATATCTATAACTGTATATCTATAATTTTTTATCTATAATTTTATATCTATAATTTTATATCTATAACTTTATATCTATAATTTTATATCTCTAATTTTATATCTATAACTTTATATCTATAATTTTATATCTATAACTTTATATCTATAATTTTATATCTATAACTTTATATCTATAACTTTATATCTATAACTTTACATCTATAATTTTTTATCTATAATTTTATATCTATAATTTTATATCTTTAATTTTATATCTATAACTTTATATCTATAATTTTATATCTATAACTTTATATCTATAATTTTATATCTATAATTTTATATCTATAACTTTATATCTATAATTTTATATCTATAACTTTATATCTATAATTTTATATCTATAACTTTATATCTATAACTTTATATGTATAACTTTATATCTATAATTTTTTATCTATAACTTTATATCTATAATTTTATATCTATAATTTTCTATTTATAACTTTATATCTATAATTTTATATCTATAACTTTATATCTATAATTTTATATCTATAATTTTATATCTATAACTTTTTATCAATAACTTATAACTTATATCTATAAGTCTTCACACCCAGCCCTACCCCATTGCCACATCACTACCCCCCCCCCCCAAAAAAAATAGTGAGACCAATTAACCAAGTAGAGACAAGAAGGAAGGAAAGACCAATGAACTGTCCAGACCTCAGCCGAATAAGTGCGAAGAGAACTGGGACGTTGGAGAGGCTTATTGCCATCTCAGATCCCAGCAAAGACCAATAGCTGCTGCCAACGAGAAATCAATGGCAAGCAGCGTTTGCGATAATGCAAATGTATTTGCAAATGTTATCGAAAGAGGTGGAGAGTACTGGAAACGTGGGGGAGACTTGTTGTCACTCAGCTTCCAGGGAACACCACAGGCTGTTTTCAGGGACAGATCTCTGAAGACCTGTGTGAAAGCCCTTTGTGAGCCAAGGATGGAATACTGCTGCCACATCTCGACAGGATCTGCTGAAAACAGCCTATCCTGCCTTGACAGAGTACAAAATAGACTTCGTAGCTTAGTGGGGGATGCCCTTTTCTCTTCCCTGCAACCTCTCTCCCACAGAAGAGACGTTGCGAGCCTATCTTTGTTTTATCATTATTTCCATGGAAAGTGCTCTCTGAGCTCCAATCTCTGATCCCCCCTCGCCAATCTTTCCCGAAAAACACCCGTCTAGCTGAAACAACTGTCAGTAATTTTCCCCACTCTTTATCTGTGCCTAAATCAAAACGTAGATTCCATGAACAAAATTTCTTTCTCAGAAGTGCACGCCTGTGGAACTCTCTTCCGTTTGCCTGTCTCCCACCTGACTACAACTTAGATATCTTCAAGTCCAACATAAACAAATTCCTGACGAACCGTCCCCTTAAGTAAGACACTTTATCAAATCTCCAATACTAAGGATTACTACGATATTGTCCCATTGATTAATGTACACATAATAACCCTTATCCTCGAGTGGCCTCCGGGACTTGATAAGTGGTTACTTCCATGTAAAAAAAAAAGATATATAATAGGTTGGAGCACTAGGAACAATTCTGAAAAATTTCAAAAACTAATGAGTGAAATTGGAAACAGAGGGATGACTGAGAATATGCAACGCATAACAATAATTAAATACTCTAACCCTAACCCTAACCCCTTGAATGCGGAGACTAATGCATATGAGCCAAACATATACAGAAACTGCCGTAGAGGTAAAACACTAATAAACCTCACATGAAATCATAAAACTGAAACTAAAATTGTAAGTCCCCACCCCCAACATTTTTTTTAAATTTTAGTGTCTTCTAAAACTGGTGCTACACCAAATAAGTGAGGAGTCCAAGGAGGACGGAAAGACCGAAGAGAGAAATCACTAACTAGACCTCCACTGGATGAGTGCAAAGAACAAAAACTGGACTTTGAGGAGGCTTATTACCACCTAACTCCCAGTGAAAACCAATAGATGCTACCAACGAGAAATCAATAGTAATTGGTTGTCGCGATAACACAAATTAATTTACAAAGTTTATGGAAGAAGGTGGGGAGTACTGGAAATATGGGGAGACTTGTTGTCACTCAGACACAAGGGAATGCCACAGGTTGTTCTCAAAGAGAAATCTTGCTGATGGCTTGTATAAAAACTCTTAGTGAGTAATAGTTTTGGCAAATAGCAAACAGAATCCTGAACAGAAGCGTGTGCTCCATCCCAACTATTATTAATGGACCTGAGGTAATCTCGTCAGCATCAGACAAAGCCAAACTCATTGTCAAGAACTTTGCAGCTAATTCTACCCTTTGCGACCAAGGCCGCCAACCCCCAATATTTCCTCCTGTATCAGAAAACACGCTATGTGATATACGTATATCTGTACGTGATGTTGCCAAGCGAATCAAAACCCTTGATTCCAGTAAAGCAACTGGCCCTGACGGTATTCCAATTATAGTACTCAAAAAACTTCAGCCTGAACTAGCGCCCATACTTACAAAACTGTTTAAACGTTGTCTTAAGGAGAATAGTTTCCCATCTCCCTGGAAAATTTCATCAGTATGCCCTGTATTTAAGAATTCAGGTGATCGCTCATCCCCCTCTCAGTACAGGCCAATAAGTCTCCTGTGCGTCATGAGTAAGTTGCTAGAATCTGTGTTAAATACAGAAGTAATCAACCATCTCAGCAAAAATAACCTTCTTAGTGACACTCAATATGGTTTCCGTTCTGCTAGATCTACAGCAGATGTGCTTACAGTTATATCGCATAGGATTAGCAAATCTCTCGACGGTGGCAATCTTTCTAGGGCAATTGCTCTTGACATATCTAAAGCCTTTGATAGGGTATGGCATAAAGGTTTACTTCATAAGATCGCTAGCTATGGTATAGCTGGAAAAGTCTTCTCAATTATTAAATCTTTTCTTTCTGATAGATTCATAAGAGTAGTAGTTGAGGGGCAAAAATCAGAAGCCTACAGTATTAATGCCGGTGTCCCTCAGGGGTCCATCCTGGGTCCGACTCTTTTCCATATCTACATTAATGATCTTCCAAATCACATCCTTACATCATTTGTAGACATTTATGCTGACGACACTACCATTTATGGTAGCACATCTAAGACAGTAAACGACCAAGTTCTCTCCAATTCTCTCTCCCCTGATCTTGAGCACGTAGTACAATGGGGAAAGGAGTGGCTGGTTACTTTTAATGCATCTAAAACCAAGCTTCTCTCTTTACATCATCAATATTCTAATCCACATCTAGCATCAATTGAAATGAATGGCTCTCGTCTTCAGGAGGCCTCATGTTTTGACAAGCTTCTGGGCTTGACCATTACTCCTGATCTTAAATGGAACACGTACATCAAATCTGTTGCCAAGGCCGCTGGAAAAATGGTGGGATCTTTCTATCGATCCGGTAAATATCTCACTGCTGATGCTATTCTTTATCTATATAAGAGCCAGGTACGTCCAAGGATGGAATACTGTTGCCACATCTGGGCAGGAGCTGCTAGAAAGGACTTGTCCTGCCTTGACAGAGTTCAAAATAGACTTCGTAGCCTCGTAGATGTCCTTTTCTCTTCGCTGCAACCTCTATCTCACAGAAGAGATGTTGCGAGTTTGTCTCTGATGTATCGTTATTTTCATGGAAAGTGTTCGACTGAGCTTCAATCTATGGTCCCCCCCTCGCCAAACTTTCACAAGAAACACTCGTCTAGCTGTAAACACTATCAATAATTCCCCCCACTCTTTATCTGTGCCTAAACCTAAACGTAGATTCCATGAACAAAGCTTCTTTCTTAGAACTGCACGCCTGTGGAATTGTCTTCCGTTTTCCTGCTTTCCGGCTGACTACAATATGGTTGTCTTCAAGTCTAACGTAAATAAGTTCTTGATGAGCCGTTCCATATAAGTTATCAAATTTACCAAATTTTCATTACTAATGATTACTATATTGTCCAATTTCTACTGTACACTCTTTAACCCTTATCCTTGAGTGGCCTCTGGGCCTTGATAATGTGGTGATGCCTTTGTAAAAAAAAAAAAATACTAACACACACATGTATGTGTGTGAGAGACAGGGAGAGAGAGAGAGAGAGAGAGAGAGAGAGAGAGAGAGAGAAAGAAAGAAAGAGACAGAGAGAGATGTTTCGAGTTCAGCGACCTTCCGTATTACGCAAGAGGCAGTCAACAAAACACTGAACGCCTGATGAAATCAACACCGTACAATACCAATCTTTGTAGTTCGAGTACATTTATGTTAATGATTATGATTATTGCCATTGGTGTCACAGCCTCACCCCTGTTGTACCGTCCCGCCCCCTCATCGATCACACGGATAGGGCAGGTGGGGTGTTAGGACAAAACAACAAAATTGAAATGTTAGTTCAATGCATCCGTTTAGATTAGAGTTCGCTATCGGTCATTTAGTTTAGTGAAAACTTTTTTGCAAGTTCGTTCTTACTAAACAATAATGCCGCATGTATATTACACAAGATCTGATATATATATATATATATATATATATATATATATATATATATATATATATATATATATATGTGCGTTTATATATGTATATATATTTATGTGTGTGTGTATATATATATATATATACATGTGTGTGTGTGTGTGTGTGTGTATACATCTTCTTCTCTTCTCTTCTTCTCTTCTTCTATCTTCTTCTATCTTCTTTCTATATAAATAAAATGAACTCATTTTTTCCCGTCGGATTTTGACATTAATAGGATTAAAAATCAAGATATTTCATGCAAATATAATATGCACAAACGGCAGAACAATATCTGAGGTGTGTTATAGGCTTATTATTTCTCAAATTCCTCGATAATCTTAGATTTCTATACTTTTTCTGCTGAGAAGTCACGGCCAAAATCGGTTAAGTGGTAAAATATTTTCTCTCTAATAAATTCCTCCCCCTCCCTGCCACCACTTAACACCGTTTGGGGATCGTTCACAAGGAACAGTTAAGAATAGAACACCGGTTTGGCTTCGTAGTTCTTTCATGTGAAGTTATTTAAAATCACTAAACTAAGCTGCAGTGCTCTGTGGCGTAGTGGTTAGCGTGCTGGACAATTCACATTATATTTTCACGTTCGCGCCGACCTACCGTAGTCGTTTTTTTTTGTTTTTTTTCCTAAACAACTGGAATGGACTTTTCTTGGTGGCCGAACTGATAACGTTGGAGATGGGGTTTTTTTTCACACTTTATTTTCCTACTTTTACTCATGACTCCGGGTTTGATTCTTCCTACTTACCTACCATAACATTTTTTAAACCCCCCCCCCGTCCCGGAAACAAACCCTCGGGCAACGCCAGGTGCCCCCGCTAGTATATATATATAATATAAAGCTGAACGTCTGTGTGTGTCTGTCTGGTCATGAATAGGCTCCTATAAGGTTGACTATTATAGAAAAATGATCACATATAATGATAGAAGATGTATCGAGACACAGGAATGGGTATGTTTGGTCTGGCATAATGATGATTCATTAAAATTGTGGGGTCTACCTACGCGCCTGGTCCACAAAGTATGGAAATAAAAAATTTAAAAATTAAAAAAAAATGTTTACAAGTGTTTTTGATATAGATGTACATAATAATACTTTGAAAAGTATGTCTTAACTTAAATAGGGATTGTATAATAAAATTGTGGGGTCTGCGTCGCGCCTGGCCCCCATAGAATGGAAATAGGCACTTTTCATATCTATCTGCGAAAGTATACTTTGATAATTATGTTTCAGTTTGAAGAAATATGGTATAATAAAATTATGGGGTGTTCGTTCGCGCCTGACCTCCATAGAATGAAAATATGTCACAAAGTTAACAAGGTTTTTTAATATAGATCCACAGAATATTATGATAAGTGTTTCAGTGTGAACAGGTATGGTATAATAAATTATGGGTTTATCTATTTTTATTTTTACTTTCATCATATTTTGCTTTGGTTTTCATACCCCGAAATTCGAAGCTTTACAACCCTTCCTTTTCATATTCATAACCTATCATACTTTCATAAATCAGAGTCGATTTTCTGTAGGCTGCTTTTGAACCCAGTCAATGACGGACACTTTTTACCCAGTATATATATATATATATATATATATATATATATATATATATATATATATATATATATATATATATATATATATACGTTTTATTTTTTATTAACGTATCTTTCTGTTAAGTTACATTATTGTTTCAGCTACTCCACCGTTTTTTTTGGCCGTCTGTAGCTTCCTCAGACTTTCTGTAAAAGTAATAATAATAATAAAAATTAGTATTGAGAACTTTCTTCAGTTTTTATTAATTACCATTTCCACTATCTATCTATCTATCTATCTATCTATCTATATATATATATATATATACGTGCGCGCGTGTATAATATTCATTTATTTATATATACATATGTAGGCTTGGCTACACTGGCATGACAATGTTTCAATCTGTCATTCGATCGGCCATTGATAACTAAGATCTCATCAGGCGAAAAGTATGTCTTTTCCTTTAGAGATCCACATTGAAAAGTAAAGCAGAAAAAATAGGAACACCTAAAAGAAAACACAGATTTTTTTGCCTGATGAGATCTTAGTTAATCATCACTACAGATCAAAACATTGACGTGCTATTGTAGCGAAGCTTCTACATGTTTGTATGAAGTAATAATTATGTAAATAACTTGTAATTATATATATATAATCATCCACATACAGTACTGTTTCGTTGTATCACAACTCATCAGTGCGGCTAGACATACATTTTTGTTTTACGGCATATCAACCCTTTTCGGGTTATTTAATGCCAAATCCAAAAATTTTGAAGAAAAATTTTTTAATAGAATATATTTGTCGTTTTCACGTCGGTTTCTATTCAACCCATAGTTGGAACGCTAACAGGTACTACCACTCCGGGCCAGAGTGGACCTGGGAGCAATGGTAATTAAAGGGTGGCTCCACACTCCGCAAAGCCCACACACTGGGGCCTCAGCACTGGATATAGTTTAAGGTCATATCCAGGACCCCCATTGAGGGAGTTTTACCCTCTGCAGGGGGGCAGTCGGTGTATTCTAATGCCCCACCGACAGGGCCGGGACTACGAATCAGTGCCCGTGAATATATATATATATATATTTTTACACAGTGATCACCACTTATCAAGGCCCGGAAGCCACTCAGGGATAAGGGTTATTGCAAGTACATTACGTTAGTGTGGAGATTTGATGAAGTGTTTAATTAGGGGGGCGGTTCATTAGGAATTTGTTAACATTGGACTTGAAGACATCCAAGTTGTAGTCCGGAGGGAAGCAGGCAGACGGAACAGAGTTCCACAGGCGTGCAGTTCTAAGAAAGAAGCTTTGTTCATGGAATCCGCGTTTTGATTTAGGCACAGATATAGAGTGGGGGAAATTTTTCACAGTGGATTCAGCTAGACGTGTGTTTTTCGTGAAAGATTGGTGAGGGGGGACCAGGAATTGGAGTTCAGACGAGCACCTGCCATGAAAATAACGATAAAACAAGGATAGGCTCGCAACGTCTCTTCTGTGGGAGAGAGGTTGCAGGGTAGAGAAAAGGGCATCCCCCACTAAACCACGAAGTCTATTTTGTACTCTGTCAAGGCATGATAGGCTGTTTTTGGCAGCTCCTGCCCAGATATGGCAACAGTATTCCATCCTTGGACGTACTTGGCTTTTATATAGATATAGAATTGCATCAGTAGTGAGATATCTTCTGGAGCGGTAGAAGGATCCCACCATCTTTCCAGCGACCTTGGCAACAGACTTGATGTACGTGTTCCATTTCAGATCAGGAGCAAAGGTCAAACCCAGAAGTTTGTCAAAACACGGGGCCTCATCCAGACGAGAGCCATCCATCACAATTGATGCCAGCTGGGGATCAGAGCGTTGATGATGTAAGGATAGGAGTTTGGTTTTGGATGCATTAAAGGTAACCAGCCACATCTTCCCCCACTGAACCACGCGCTCGAGATCAGAGGAGAGAGACTCAGAGAGAACTTTGTCATTTACAGCCTTTGATGTGTTGCCGTAGATGGTCGTGTCATCAGCATAGATGTCAACGAATGATTTAAGTATGTGTTTAGGGAGGTCATTGATGTAGATCAAGAAGAGAGTTGGGCCCAAGATTGATCCCTGAGGGACTCCAGCATTTATATTGCAGGCCTCCGATTTTTGTCCATCTACCACTACTTTTATGAGCCTATCGGAGAGAAATGATTTAATGAATGATATATATATATATATGTATATATATATATATTGTGTGTGTGTGTGCGTGTGTGTCACTTACTAAATGTACATACAGTCTAGAGAATCCCCACGAGAATGAAACGCAGAACGTTCTGTGTGGCTGAATTGCCATATATATTTTCAAAACTTACTACCTAGCCCTACTTAAGTGTTGAGTACTGTTAAAATAAATACTGAAAATAGATACATAGAATTTATGTAGATTCATAAAATAAAATATGTGTGCGTGTGTGCGCGCGCGTGCGTGTATGTGTTTGTCTAGGTTTGTGTGTGTAAAATTGTGTTTGAAGTAGTGGTCGTGCAATTATCTGGCATTGTCCTTAAATAGGTTACTTCACAAGCCAAAATCCCCGGCATATAAAATCAACAATAGGCTTTTTGATATAACAGGGGCACCTTTGAAATGAATGTTTCTGTTTAAAGCACAATTGAAACATGATACTTGACTTTTGCATATTAAAATTAAATTCAAGCCATTACAACCGCACAAGCAGAAAGGCCAGGCATATAAAATCAACAGTAGGTGCTTTGATATGACAGGGGCGCATTCAAAATAAATGCTTCTGTTTAAAGCACAATTGAAACATGATACTTGACTTTTGCATATTAAAATTAAATTCAAGCCATTACAACCGCACAAGCAGAAAGGCCAGACATATAAAATAAGCAGTAGGTTCTTTGGTATGACAGGGGCGCGTTCGAAATGAACTATTTAGAGCACAATTGAACTATAATACTTGACCTTTGCATTTTAAACTTTAATTCAAACCGTTATATATAAAAATAATTTTATAAAATCAACAGTAGGTTCTCTCCAGTGCAATGTTGATTACAGCATATTTTGGATTAACTCACTGTGGGGAGGTATGTAAAGCTTCCTTTCGGTGCACCAGGAAGGGTCCCTAACAAGAGCAGGCAATCAATCGATTTGATTAAAATATGTGCGACTTCGCCGGTTCTGATGACAATAACATATAGAAGTGTTAAAGATTTGTTGATCATCATTCAATCCCGGGTAACGTCGGGTCTCTCTGCTATTTAAAGACGTTGACAAACACAATGATGAATACAAAGATAGATATGTTGCCAAGCAGTCCAGTCAGATAAAAGATGTAGATTATCATGAAATATGTGCACTCACCACAAAAATGATCACCATTCGAATATCCGCAAAAACCAACGCCACGTCATTGTTCGTGCGGGAGTGGCAACCGTCCAGAATTGCTTCATTAGACAATATCGTCGGATTAAAGAGTCTCATTTCAGACCTAAATTGTGGCAGAATGAGAATATAGTCTCCAGTAATCTGGTCGGGCCATCCATGACAGACAGTATGTAGAACCTGAACTGGCTAACGGGGCTCTGATGACATCATGGGGAGCAGAATGACAATTGTGCGCCTTAGCAGAAGAGCTAAGGAACTAATCAACGACATGGTACAAAAGACGCTGAGCGAAAGAATCAATCATTGATCCACGGTCAGGGTCAACCAATCTACTTGAGAGACTACTGTGTTTCACTTGTAGACGTAGTTAACACAGGTGATCTTATTCGAGTTATCGAAAGATAGATCCGAATTCGAATGCCATTTTCTGGGCAGTATAATTTGATAATCACCGGATAGATGTCAAATCAGCATATTTAAATACCAAAACATCGACTGCGGTATTTATACTCAACCCGAAGGATATATTGTTCCAGGCAAGAAACAATATATCCTTGTTTGGAAATTAAATAAGTTATTCTATGGGTTACAAAAGAGTGGTCTTGGCCTTTTGGTCAAGATCAAAGTGTAGCATCTGTTCCGGCAGATACTGCAAGCTATGACTAGCTAGGACTAGCTATGACTAGCAAAGACCAGATGTGGGGGCAACCCCACATGCCTGACCTTTAACCAGCTCCCATTTCCCACCTCTCGGGAGCTGGTCCCCCTTTTCCCTTCCCCCTCCCTTCACTCCTCACATTAAAAATTGGCCTTGTGCCTAATTTGCTCGGTGGGGGAGCAAATAAATACCATCTGTTCCGGCAGATGCTGCAAGCAAAGACCATATGTGTGGGCAACCTCACATATAAGACCTTGGTCAATGTAGGGGCAACCCTTCATACCAATTGTCACTATCCAACTCCCCTACTCCCCGGGGAGTTGGTCCCCATTTCCCCTTCAATCCTCACATTAAAAATCGGCCTTGTGCCTAATTTGCTCGGTGGGGGAGCAAATAAATTCCATCTGTTCCGGCAGATACTGCAAGCAAAGACCATATGTGGGGGCAACCCCACATATAAGACCTTGGTCAATCTAGGGCAACCCTTCATACCAATTGTCACTATCCAGCTCCCCTACTCCCCGGGAAGTTGGTCCCCATTTCCCCTTCACTCCTCACATTAAAAATCGGCCTCGTGCCTAATTTGCTCGGTGGGGGAGCAAATAAATACCATCTGTTCTTCAGATGCTGCACTTCATTTTCTTGTTCTCTTTCGGTGGAGGAGAAGTCCTTCACGACTGAGACAATTTTTATTTTTGTACCTTTTCTCCACGTAAAAAAAACGACCCTGGTGTCTAACTCTCCCCCGTGGGGAGGCATAGTAAATAGGTACAAAAGAGTGGTAAAAATTGGAACAACTTACTAAGTAAAGAACTTCTGAAAATTTTAATCAAAGCATTATCAACCCACGCATGCTTCTAAAAGTTAAATAAAATAAAATAACTATTATCCTAGTATAAGTTGATGATGTCTTGATTGTCGTAAAACTTAGACACGGTAACGGAAGTCAAAACTTTACTCAGGCAAAAATTTGACATGAAAGACTTAGGTCAGATCTCACGATTTCATGGTGTGGACTTCATAGTCAAAGCAAATGAAATGCAAATGAACCAACAGGTATGTACTGAGAAAGTCTTAGAAAAACTTAATATTCAAGACTGTAATTTTTGTTTGAAGAAACAAATGTTTTTGATTCTACAAAGTAGAGGAAGGCTTTAGGAAGGCTTTAGTGAAAAGACAATTGTGGAGATGATTTATCGATTTTTGTTTTACTGGTAGTTTAAAATCAATAAATATCATTTTATCATGATTACCAGCAATGAAAAATGTTGCTATAAACAAAATCAAATAAAAAAATAATAATTTAAAAAATCGTTTTGGCATCAGAAAATAGGCACAATTTTTTTATGATTTCGATACACCGAAATGTTCCGATTTTTCTGATTCCCGATTCCGATTAATCTTCTTAACACTTTATCAGACACTTCTCTCATAAACATGTATCATCTTTTACCTACACACGCCAATAATACAATAATTGGCGACATTCTAAACAAACCAGATAATAATTCTAATAATTCAGACCACATCACAAACTATAAAACAAACATTAAAAATAACGAAACACCTCCAAAACAAACCAATGCAGGCATATACACCGTTCCTTGCCAAAATTGCCATCATATTTAGGTTGGTGAAATCCAATGTAATTTAGAAAAAAGGCTCAATGAACATAAAAGAGACATAAGAAATAGAAGTTCTCTGAATGCATTATTCTCTCATTCATTGAAGCATAATCATACTTTTGACTTCAAACAAGAAAAAATAGTTAAATTTATTTTAAATAAACCACGACAGAGATTTCTGTAATCAGTGCTTATCGCAAATTCAAGCACAATTAAACAACGAGGATGTTTCTATAATGTTTCGCCATGAATATGTAAACTAATATTAAAAGAACATAATTTAATTTTAGACACAGGTTAACGCTCTCACACCATAGAACAAAAAAAAAACTACCTATAATATTTAATACATACAATCAGTCAATAAATTACATAACAAAAATAGACTCATTTCAGTTCAGTTACACATCCACATTTGAATTATAACGGCCTTATTTATTCTAAAAAAAATGGCAAATAGGCCTGAAGTTAACAGGAGTTACTGATGCCGCCTGGGGAAACTCTGAAGACAGGAAAAGCACGTCTGGATATTGCTTTTCCATAAATGAATAAACACCTGTTATTGACTGGAAAAATAAAAGGCAACGTGCAATAGCTTTATCTACGTGTGATGCTGAAGATACAACAATGAAACCAGCCGTACACGAAACGCAATACCTCATGCAGTTGGTAAATGAAATAAATTTCACAAAGAAATGGAAGCAAGCAACAATATACAGGGTGAGTCACGGGAAACGGATGTTTTGAAAACAATGTCCTTCCTGAGCTTCGGAGACGAGGAATCAATATGACATCAATGTGATTTTAACAAGATGGGACCACTGCTCATACAGTAAGAGCGCCCATGACTGCTGTTGGAGCTGCATTCCCTTTCACGCTTTGGAGATCTCCGCGCTCACCGGATCTTTTATCTGTAGGGGGGGGGGTGAAATCACGCATCTATGCTGGGAAACCTGGTACACTTGGTGAATTGAAGACTGCAATATGTGAAAATATCGAAAAAATAGGCGAATAAATTTTAGTGAAAGTGGGGGCTAACTTTAGAAAGCGGCTTCAAATCTGTACTCGTGAAAATGGTCATCATTTGTCAGACAAAATTTTTCGCTTCTAAATATTCCATAAAGGCCTAATTTAGTAAATGTTTTTGATGTACATTATAAAATTTTTATTGAAATATTCGCAGTTTTTTTTTTCATCCGTTTCCCGTGACTCACCCTATATTTAAACAATCAAAAAGAAATCTCCATAGCAAAACATTCCATCACAAATCAGTGATATGAAGTTACATAAATATAAAATATCACCATATGCGGGGCAAAATAAACGGTGGTACAATCCAACTGAAAAATGTGCCAACAGACAAAAATACAGCAAACTGCTTCACAAAGCCCCTGGCAAGGACCCGACTAGATTGTGCAAAAATTAAACTATCAGAATGTAAAGTTTAAAGAGGGGATCTTAAAGGTAAACCTTCGCATCCTGAGTTACTTCCCCTTTAATAAGAATTCTCTCCCTTTGAAGTCAGGTTTTATTTTCATTTTTGTAGTTAACCGTCTTTAAATAAACACGTTAACATCTACTTCCCGTTGTGTGGATCTCCCTTACTAATTTTGACCGCCATCTTCAAATTTTCAAATATTCAAACATGGCTAACTTAACCCGAGGACAGGGACGAATTGCAACCAAGTTATTTCTAATGAAGATTGCAATCTGTTTATGCTTTTGTTCAAATCTGAGCACTGATGATAGTCTAAGAAAAATAGAAACTCACACACATATACCCCCCATATATATATATATATATATATATATATATATATATATATATATATATATATATATATATATATATATACAGGATGAAACGATACATTTGTTGCCCTAAAGAAAACAACACTACAGCTTTATTTTAAAACTTTTATTGAAAATATCAATTCAAGTAACTTTATTATGTAGTAGAGCTGACATGTATTCAATGTAGCCGCCTTCAGCCCCAATCATCGCCTTGATACAGGTCCGGAACTGGAAACGTGCCTTTTTCACAAGTGTCGGCCGAAGCTTGTGGACTATTGGATGGCGGCGATCAAGCTTGCTTTGGTGTTGTGGGAGGTCATGTTGGTGATGTTCTCGACGTATAGCCAAACGAAGTAGACCAGCAGGTTCAGATCGAGGGAGGAAGCAAGTGAGAGAAGAGTACAAAGTTATAGCACTCCTTCTGAAGCCAAGTCTCTTTGGACTTGTGGCCCGGCACCGTCCAGCTTCCATACCCAGGGACGAATTGCAACCAAGTTATTTCTAATGAAGATTGCAATCTGTTTATGCTTTTGTTCAAATCTGAGCACTGATGATAGTCTAAGAAAAATAGAAACTCACACACATAGCCCCTCCCCACACACATATATATATACAGGGTGAAACGATACATTTGTTACCCTAAAGAAAACAACACTACAGCTTTATTTAAAAACTTTTATTGAAAATATCAATTCAAGTAACTTTATTATGTAGTAGAGCTGACATGTATTCAATGTAGCCGCCTTCAGCCCCAATCATCGCCTTGATACAGGTCCGTTACTGGAAGCGTGCCTTTTTCACAAGCGTCGGCCGAAGCTTGTGGACTATTCGGTGGATGGCGGCGATCAAGCTTGCTTGGGTGTTGTGGGAGGTTATGTTGGTGATGTTCTCGACGTATAGCCAAACGAAGTAGACCAGCAGGTTCAGATCGAGGGAGGAAGCAAGTGAGAGAAGAGTACAAAGTCATAGCACTCCTTCTGAAGCCAAGTCTCTTTGGACTTGTGGCCCGGCACCGTCCAGCTTCCATACCCAGGATCTGCCAGCGGCCATCTGATCGCATCAGGGGATCACCACACTTTTCATCACATCCAATTACACTTTGATGGTGACTTTCAAGACGACTTCGATTATGTGACGTGGCATGATGTGGCCCTCACTTAACTATCACATGTAATTATATTCATGCAGATATTCTACATGATTTATACTTGCATAATATTTGCGTAAAATGTTTACAGGGAACAAAAAATTGTTTCCATATATATTTATGTATATGTATATATTTTTGTTGCACAAATTTTGCCTACCAAACTCCTCCTAGAGTTTTTGGCCTACAGACATGAAACTTCATATATAAGGTATTTGAATCCATTCAAAACTTTATATTTTGGGTTTTAGCTCGAAAATATCCGTGTAAAAGTGTGAAAAGTAAAAAAAATGAAATTTGCCAGGTGAAGGTCCAACGCCGGTATTACAAATGCATAACGTAGTTGCTATTGGTTCATGTTTTAATTTTTAGCCTTGCAGTAAACATATTTTCATAGCCCAGTCATTTTCGGCAGAGGCAAAATAAAGCGTGAGCTGAACGTTTTGGTTTCGATTCTCGGTGGTGGCACATGAGTCTTATTTTTATACTTTTTAAGTCATTGCTATATATTGCATCTAATCTATCTATCTATCTATCTATCTATCTATATCTATAAAAGTGAAAAAGTCTGTCTGTCTTTTCTCTATGGCAGTTAAGGAAGACTATTATACAGAAATACATTACTTTACATATTCACACTTTTTAATATATACATATGCACATAACCTTATGAACAGTACATAGAGCCCGAGCAAAGCCGGGCGGAACTGCTAGTATATATATATAAAGTACGGTTGTTTAATGTTATGAAACTGGAACGAAATATAAATTTCGTTCCATTTTTATAACAACCGTAAAACAGCGCATTCTACGAAACAATTATAGCATTTCTACTTTTTATGAAAAATGTGAATTTTTAGTTCAAATGGACCAAAAATGACTTTGCTTTTTTCTCCCTCTCGAATAAAATATTTTGATGAGTTTATTTAAAGCATTTTTGTGTGTAACAGGCATTTAGAAAATGAATGACTTGACAAAAAAAGAAGCAATGGACATCCCCAAATTACCTTCAGAAGAAAAGCCCACTTGTATCTAAACACGATTTCATTTATTTATTTATTTATTTATTTATTCATTTATTATTAAACGAGGATCATAATTCTTTTCATGTAGGACAGGGTGGATGTGTCATCGTAGTCAATTATCCACCCGACCCTCCGTAGAGCGCGCACCCCCGCACCGCAATGACGTGCAAGTCTTGTCGCCACCATCCATTTTACTTACGGCGTTGCAACAAACGAAAAGACGAAAAGCATTGTGTTCGTTTGTTTGCAAGGTGTTCTTCCGATGAGCTACCTTTTCCCTTTCTTCAGTCTGCCGCGTCATCCTGATCGTGTGTTTGACGAAATATGAGACAGACTCATTGAACAAAGCAAACAAACAAATTGCACAATCGTGTTTTCTGTTAATGGGGAAGGCGGAGGGACGCCAGCAAATACTAAGCCGTTTTTAGATGACAGGGTTTTCCACAAAAGTAAGAAACACTTTGATAATAATAAACCTATGGAAGTCAAAAATCATGACCACACACACACACACACACACACACACACACACACACACACACACACACACACACACACACACACACACACACACGCACACGCACGCACACACACACACACACGCGCGCGCGCACACACACACACACACATATTTAGTGGAGATGGTAATTATAATTAATAAAAACCGAAGCAAGTGCTCAATACTGTTGTAGAGCAAATATGCGTTTTATTTTTTGTTACTGTATCTTTCTGTTAAGTTACATTATTGTTTCGGCTACACGGCCGTTTTTTTTTTTTTTGCCGTCTGTAGCGTCCTCAGACTTTTACCTAAAAATCAGGTGGGAAACAGGCAAACAGAAAAGAGTTCCACAGGCGTGCACTTCTAAGAAAGAAGTTTTGTTCATGGAATCTACGTTTTGATTTTGGCACAGATAAATAGAGTGGGGAAAATTATTGATAGTGGTTCATCGTGAAAGATTGGCGAGGGGGGACAAGAGATTGGAGCTCAGACGAACACTTCCCATGAAAGTAACGATAAAACAAAGACAGGCTCGCAACGTCTCTTCTGTGGGAGAGAGATTGCAGGGAAGAGAAAAGGGCATACCCCACTAAGCCACAAAGTCTATAGTGGAATGCCAACATCAATATACTACATATGAATGAGTCCCTTGTGGAATTTCCACAGGTCCCGCTAGTTAATATTAATATTATTAATTAGTTAATATTAATACACAAAATAAAACAAACTGCATTCAAACACCCCCTACAATAATTAATACATATAACCTCAATCAATAAATTACATAACACTCATTTCATTTCTGTTACAAACCTATATTTGGATTTCAACAGATATATTTCTCTCCAGTAAGAATATTAACTGCGTTCATATCTGTTAAAATTACATTAACGATTATATGACGTCACTAAAATTTCCCTCTCTTTAACAGCGCGAGCCCCCCCCCTTCTTTTTGAATTTTCAACGTCTTTTTCCGTTTTTCTGAAATAGAACAGCGTCACACTTTGCACGTGAAGCATTTTTAAATATTTTGTACTGGTATTTTTTGTTTCTTAAGCTCATTCACCCAGAGGAAGTCTCGAAATAAAGACGAAACGTTGATGAACACATAATACGGTTTGTTCCTTTTTATTTCTCTCTCTCTCTCTCTCTCTCTCTCTATATATATATATATATATATATATATATATATATATATATATATATACATGAGATAGTTGCCTGTCTAGCCGCACTGATGAGCTGTGATACAGCGAAACAGTACTGTATGTGGATGACTATAATGCTCCTCATCTTGAATTGAGCATATTGAGAAGTGATACATGAATTACTATTAGCGTATAAAGCGATGCTATTTGTGTAAACAAAGCGAGCTTAGGTATTTCAGACGATGTAAAAACACCGTTAAACTCACGACTCACACAGCAGCCGCCAATAGCGTAATGGTTAGCAGCCTTGACTGCCGTAAAGACGCCTGTCTAGCCGCACTGATGAGCTGTGAAACAGCGAAACAGTACTGTATGTGGATGACTATATATATATATATATATATATATATATATATATATATATTACAATACAATAGAAGTATATATTTATCACAATTGTACGTACACACACACATACACACACACACACACACATATATATATGTGTGTGTGTGTGTGTGTGCGTACAATTGTGATATTTATATATATATATATATGTATTGAATACATACATATATATATATATGCACGTACAATTGTGATAATATATATATATATATATATATATATATACGTACAATTGTGATAAATATATACTTCTATTGCATGTATTCAATACATTTATCGAAATTGTCACAAATTATTAAGTTCAATAAAAAAGGATTAACACTTTCAAATCATATACATCAATAGTGAACACTTCAAAGCCACATACGTATTTATTTCACAATTATATTGTTTTTTTGTTGTTGACATGTTACGTTTCACACGTGTTTCATTGAATGTTAGAAATTCACCAAAACTCGTCAGTGACATATAACTTCCTAGGAAAGCTACGCACGCACACACACACGTATATATATATATATATATATATATATATATATATATATATATATATATATATATAGATGCATATATATATATATATATATATATATATGCATCTGAAATTTTTTTTTAATATCTACCATTCAATGAAACACGTTTAAGACGCAACATATAAGCGATAAAACAATATCAGTATGATCTGTGGATTTTATATATATATATATATATTAGGTTTCATAAACTTCTGAAAAAAAAACGTTTTCGTATTTTTCGATGGCCCTTTTGTATTCCTACATGTCAACAAAAAGTAAATAAACACAGAAAAAATATATAAATGTTTATATCTTTTCTGTATTTATTTCCTATTTGTTGACGTGTAGGAATATAAAGGGTTTTCCGAAAAATATGAAAACGTTTTTTCAAAAATTACATATATAGGCCTTCATGTGCTCTATACAAAATTTGCAATATAGCGTTAGTATATTTTATCTACCGTTCTCCCTCAACCCAGGCCTGTACCCTAATCAACCATGTACCTGGCAAGATATAAGTACCACTCTTCCTAGATACTAGACTTTAAGTAAATGTATTTTGTGACTAATGTCTACTACAGTAATTAGCCTGGTTTCTCTAGTTATACACATACACAGCTGGTAATATCAAACAGTTTTTCTAAAGCCCATTCCTTGATAATAACAGTCATGTTCCTAAATCGTCTCGCAGATCCACAGGATCAGCAAGTCTCACTTCTCGGTCCATTTCTGACCACAGTTCCCGAGGATTGTGTAACAAATGCTCATTACGCTGTGATACTGTAGACATCATCCTAAAATCTCGATCTCAAGTCGAAGAGTCATTGCTCAAAATGACAAAGTACTTCAGAATGCTGAATGAGAAGCCATCAAGGATCACATCAGAGATAACTCATGGAATAGTACCTGTTCTCTTACTGTGAAAAAGTGTACTAGCAAGGTTACTGAATGGTTCAAAGCAGCAATTAATTCGCACACGTTCTATAGCAAACACCACTTTTCCTCAAAGGTTCACTTTTTCCTCAAAGGTTCACTTTCACTTGTGAAGCTGCTCAAAGGGAGTATACATTCCGCGGACTTATCCGACATAAGTCCAGTACAAATAGATCATCATCATCATCATGACGGGCTCCTTGCCCGGACCAATGTGACTCTTCCTCTCCAGAGTTTCCTGCCTTCCATCAGCTGCCTCAGATCTTCAGGTTCACAGTTGGCGTCGTGTGTTATTTGTTGGATGTACCTGGATCTAGGTCTTCCTTTGTTTGCGCGTTCATGTCATAGAGTGCGTAGCAATACATCACTCACCAATTCATGCTTGCTCCTCAGACAATGACCAGCAAATCGTAGGTGTCTTTCTCTGATGGTATTAGATATGACAGGTAGGTTGCCATAAAGTTGCTGCTTCGTGGGATGATTTTTCCAAGATATATTTAATGCTGTTCGTAACATGCGGGTGTATGTGCCGTCTAGTTTTCTTTCCAATCTTTTGGTGAGTGTCCAGGTTGTAACACCGTAAACAAGGACAGACTCTACCACTGCCCTGAAGAACTGCCTTTTCAGTTTGCTAGTTAGTCCCGAAGTCCATACTGAATGCAACCCATCCAATGCGGCCCATGCTTTTGAGATGCGAATTTCGATCTCTCTCCGTGGAAGCTATGTTGCTGCCCAGATACGTACACTCAGCGACTTCTTTCAATGTTGATCCAACCAGAGCCCTGATAGATAAAAGTATATAAAAGCCAATAATAATTGTAAGAATGAAATATCTGCAGCCAAGAGAAGGCATACTGAAATCACCAGAAAACATACTGAGTCGCAGAAATTAGGAACTCGTGATTTCTGGAAAATTTATAATCGTCTAGTAAATAATAGTCAACTGGCAATTCTTCCACTATCCAACAATGTTGAACTTATCTGCACTGTAATCAAGAAGGCTAATCTACTTGCCCAACTCCACTTTAGATCCAACAAACCACTCTTTCCCAACGGACAGAAGCACCGCTTCCCATGTACGTTATGTCATTAAAATCCTAGATACCTCAAAGTCAGGTGGGCCTGATTTCATCCTAGCTATCCTATTAAAAATGCTCCGGTAATGTTGCTCTAGTTCTCTCCAAACTCCTCAGCAAATGCCTTACCAAATCTTGCTTTCCTGGCTGTTGGAAAAGTGCTTATGTGGTACCAGTATTCAAGAATTCTGACAAAAGAACTGACCCATTCAATTATCATTCTATTAGCCTTCTTCCCGGCTTCACCAAAATCTTTGAGTTCTGAATCAATCAAGCACTAGTTCGCCATTTCATAGATAATGAACCTCTACGGATTTACGCAAGCCCGCTCTACTGCAGATAACCTAACTGTAATCTCTGAACGTACATATCACGCACTAGATAAGGCAAGGGAGACTAGGACACTAGCCTGAGATATATCTAAGGCTTTTGACAGGGTCTGGCACGATGGTTTTCAAATATGGGCAAATAATTAACATAATCAAATTGTTCTTAGATGAAAGAAAAATCCTGGTTGTCTTAATGGGTGTACGTTAAAATATTTTTTTTAACATGATGGTCACCACTTATCAAGGCCCGGAAGCTACTCGAGGATAAGGGTTATTGCGTGTACAGTAATCAACGGGATAGTATCGTATTAATCGTTAGTATTGGAGTTTTGATAAAGTGTCTTACTTAAGGGGGCGGTTCATCAGGAATTTGTTTATGTTGGACTTGAAGACATCCAAGTTGTAGTCAGGTGGGAAACAGGCAAACGGAACAGAGTTCCACAGGTGTGCATTTCTAAGAAAGAAGCTTTGGTCATGGAATCTACGTTTTGATTTAGGCACAGATAAAGAGTGGGGAAAATTATTTACAGTGGTTTCAGCTAGACGGGTGTTTATCGTGAAAGATTGGCGTGGGGGGGGAGATTGGAGCTCAGACGAACACTTGCCATGGAAATAACGATAAAACAAAGACAAGCTCGCAACGTCTCTTCTGTGGGAGAGAGGCTGCAGGGAAGAGAAAAGGACACCCCCCACATTTATTATTCTCTCATATTCGTAAATGCCTGATAAAATTGTCTCAGAGATGGGTATATTTGCTGATGGCACTAAGCTTTATAATAGACACAAGAGGAAAACGGATAAACACATATCTAAAGAAACCTTAGAGGAAGACTTTCAGTTTGTAGAGGAATGAGGACATAACTAGATGGTAATATTTAGTGCTGCTGAAGGTATTTATCTTTCCATTAATAATTACAAGAAACCCCCTCAACAATTGAAAGCACTCGCTAATGATACACTTCCTGAATGTACTTCGTTCAAACTCCTCAGCTCCACATTCACAGGTAACATAAATTGGAACAAATGCATTGAGGACATTACCAAGACTGCTGCAAATAAGGCGGGCTGCCTTGACTGTGCTAGAAATCTAGTCACACCTGAGAGTATCACATATCGACGAAGGCCATCAACTCCCCATATTTCCTCCTATAACACAGAACAAGCTAGGTAACATACAAATATCCGTGCATGAGGTCGCCAAGCTAATAAAGAACCTAGATTCCAGTAAAGCAACTGGCCCTGATGGCATCCCAATTATAGTGTTAAAAAAGGTTCAACCAGAACTTGCTCCCATACTTACGAAACTATTTAAGCGCTGCCTTAAGGAGAAGTGCTTTCCGACTCCCTGGAAGACCTCATCAGTTTGCCCTGTATTTAAGAATTCAGGTGATGTCATCTCTCTCTCAATACAGACCTATAAGTCTCCTGTGTGTTATGAGTAAGTTGATGGAATCCATATTAAATAGAGAAATAGTCAACCACCTCAGCAGGAATAACCTTCTTAGTGATACACAGTGGTTTCCGCTCTGCAAGATCTACCGCAGATGTGCTGACGGTTATATCCCACAGGATTAGTGAATCTCTTGACAAAGACTTCCTTTCTAGGGCAATTACTCTTGACATATCAAAGGCCTTCGACAAGGTATGGCATAAGGGTCTACTTCACAAGATTTCCAGCTACGGTATAACTGGAAATGTTTTCTCAATCATTAAATCATTTCTCTCTGATAGGCTCATAAGAGTAGTGGTAGATGGACAAAAATCGGAGGCCTGCAATATAAATGCTGGAGTCCCTCAGGGGTAAATCCTGGGCCCAACTCTCTTCCTGATCTACATCAATGACCTCCCTAAACACATACTTAAATCATTCGTTGACATCTATGCTGATGACACGACCATCTACGGCAACACATCAAAGGCTGTAAATGACAAAGTTCTCTCTGATTCTCTCTCCTCTGATCTTGAGCGCGTGGTTCAGTGGGGGAAGAGGTGGCTGGTTACCTTTAATGCATCCAAAACCAAACTCCTATCCTTACATCATCAACGCTCTGATCCCCAGCTGGCATCAATTGTGATGGATGGCTCTCGTCTGGGTGAGGCCCTGTGTTTTGACAAGCTTCTGGGTTTGACCTTTACTCCTGATCTGAAATGGAACACGTACATCAAGTCTGTTGCCCAGGTCGCTGGAAAGATGGTGGGATCCTTCTACCGCTCCAGAAGATATCTCACTACTGATGCAATTCTCTATCTATATAAAAGCCAAGTACGTCCAAGGATGGAATACTGTTGCCATATCTGGGCAGGAGCTGCTAAAAACAGCCTATCCTGCCTTGACAGAGTACAAAATAGACTTCGTGGTTTAGTGGGGGATGCCCTTTTCTCTACCCTGCAACCCCTCTCCCACAGAAGAGACGTTGCGAGCCTATCCTTGTTTTATCGTTATTTTCATGGCAGGTGCTCGTCTGAACTCCAATCCCTGGTCCCCCCTCGCCAATCTTTCACGAAAA
>NC_136508.1:97001464-97038964 GCF_053919585.1 Euprymna scolopes | reverse complement strand
CCGGCGCTTTACCTCCTTACAAACGAAACACTTTCTTCTTTCTTCTCGAACTGGTGAGAAACGGTCTATGTCTCCCCCGCCGTCGCCGACCCCACGTTAACACGTACGCACGAATATCGCGCAAGTTGTGCAGTTTTCACCCCTTTTCTCTTTCGTTTGTGTTTCCACAAAAACAAACGTCCATGCAACAACCTGCCTTCACCCACCTCGAGCACCGCCAGCCGCATCAGCGAGCCTGAAAGATTGTGCACGCCCACGCAGCGCAGGCTGAGGAGGGCGGAAAGGGAGGCTAAAGCGAACTTGACAAAAAAAAAAAAAAAAAAAATGAAAACACATCGGTTCGTTTGTCTGTAACACACACAAACCGAAGTATTCATTCAGCCTTTTTTTGATAGTGAAAAAGATGACACTCTTCTCTTTCGCTTTCTCTTCACCACCCCTTTTGCTTTCTTTCTTTCTCTCTCTCTCTCTTTCTCTCTCTCTTTCTAATATATATATATATATATAATTATATATATATATATATATATATATATATATAATTATATATATATATATATATATATATAACTACTTCATTTACTCACATAAAATTAATATACGAAAGTATAGATTTATGCGTAAACTTTAAGTATTTACTTCAAAAGTGCTCAATACGTAGGTAGAGCTAGTTAGTAATTTATAAAATATATATGGCGATTAAGCTACATTGAATATTCGGCGTTTCATCCACTCTAGGATTCCTCAGGCTTACTGTATATATATATATATATATATATATATATATATATATATATATATATATATATATATATATATATATATATATATATATATATACCAGCAGGCCTCCCGGCGTTGCCCGATCGTAAGAAGAGATGTTGCGAGTTTGTTTCTGCTTTATCGTTATTCTCATGGAAAGTGTTCGACTGAGCTTCAATCTATGGTCCCCCCTCGCCAAACTTTCACAAGGAACACTAGACTAGCTGAAAACATTATCAATAATTTTCCCCACTCTTTATCTGTACCTAAACCTAAACATAGATTCCATGATCAAAGCTTCTTTCTTAGAACTGCACGCCTGTGGAATTGTCTTCCGTTTTCCTGCTTTCCAGCTGTCTATAATATGGTTGTCTTCAAGTCCAACGTGAACAAGTTTCTGATGAGCCGTTCCACTTAAGTTAACAAATTTACCAAACTTCCATTACTATCGATTACTATATTGTCCTTTTGACTACTCTACACTCTTTAACCCTTATCCTTGAGTGGCCGATCGGCCTTGATAAGTGGTGACGCCTATGTAAAAAAAACAAAATATGCATAAATATTATATTTTAATTCATACAGAAACATGAGACATTTGTATGCGAGTATTGTTTTTTTTTTCTAAACCGTGCACTTCTTATAAGTAAAATAAATAAATAAATAAATACTCGACCTGTGATCGAAACCAAAACCAAATGACAGCGAGTCGAGTACGATAACCATAAGGCCAGCTTTGACACGGTCTTTAAAAAGTGTTTTCAAGCCTTAATATAAGGAATATGTCATGTGAACGATTCAACAGATAAAAATCAGATGACCTCCAGTTACCTAGTTGACCCCTCAGCGGCACTTTTTCTAGATGAAAACCGATTAAAAAGTTTTTCACATGTCTGAATACCTTATATACCACATTTCTAGTCTGTAGACCAAAGATTCGTAGAGTATATAGGTTGAGGATTGTCCTCTTACATAAACACATTCTCACGTATATATATACACACACACACACACACACACACACACACACACACACACACACATATATATATATATTAAATTTATTTATACAAACATTGATGGCTACATATGTGCATACATGTTTCTGTATTCACCCGCGTTGGAGGATTACGTCTTTAAGCCAAGAATTATCGTCGAGAACTCTTGGCCTGAAGACGTAATCCCCCAACGCGGGTGAATACAGAAACATGTATGCACATATGTAGCCATTAATATTTGTATAAATAAATTTCATATACCCGCTTTGTTCACTCATTGAGCACTCTTTGGTAGACACATGTTGTTTCATTGGATATACTTCTAGGAAACTAAACTCTACTGGCTAAATATATATATATATATATATATATATATATATATATATATATATATATATATATATATGTGTGTGTGTGTGTGTGTGTGTGTGTGTGTGTGTGTGTGTGTGTGTGTGTGTGTGTAATGCACCAGGGGATGATAACGAAAGAAAAAGATTAATAAAAAAAGAAAACAAGAATGGAAACGAAGAAAACACAAATAAAGAAAAATAAAGAAGGGGGGGGAGAAAATGTCCTATGAAAAAATTATGGAAATGGAGGACAAGAAGAAGACGAAGAAATTAAAAAGGACGAGAGAGAAGCACAAATTCACAGACACCCTACGTTATCCCTAACCCTAACCCTAACCCAACACTGTCTCCATTTTAGCAGGCATCACCAAAAGAGCTGCTTCAAAACAACATTATTCTCCTGCACGCAGAACCTGGACGCAAGTCACCGACACACATGTAAAAATTCCTCCAATCCCTTTTCTTTTTTTTATCTTGACTTACGTTCACCTCTAACAAGACATACTGCGCAATTGGACGTAAGGGGCTACTACCTGGGACCATGCCTAAGAAAGATTAACAAGATGTTGGTTTACATTACAATAAACTTCTGCATATCAGTGCAGTAAGGGAAGCAGGTAGCAGGAAGTGAATTCCAAAGTCTAACTGTTCGAGGGAAGAAATTATTAGAATAGAACACTTTCTGAACATTTAAAGACTTCAACAGTGAAGGGGCGTGATTTTGTTGCTCAGCGGGTTTGTCGGTGATATGTATGTCGAGGAGACACAAGTGCAACGAGTTCATCAAAGCAAATTCCATTCAAATATTGGTAAAACACCCGTCTAGCTGTGAAAAATAAATGTTTTATCGTTATTTCCATGGCAGGTGCTCGTCTGAACTCCAATCTCTGGTCCCCCCTCGCCAATCTTTCACGAAAAACACCCGTCTAGCTGAATCCACTGTGAAAAATTTCCCCCACTCTATATCTGTGCCTAAATCAAAACGCGGATTCCATGAACAAAGCTTCTTTCTTAGAACTGCATGCCTGTGGAACTCTGTTCCGTCTGCCTGCTTCCCACCGGACTACAACTTGGATGTCTTCAAGTCCAACGTTAACAAATTCCTAATGAACCGCCCCCTTAAGTAAACACTTCATCAAATCTCCACACTTATGTAATGTACTTGCAATAACCCTTATCCCTGAGTGGCTTCCGGGCCTTGATAAGTGATGATCACTGTGTAAAAAAAAAAGGAAAAAAAAACAGGCACAGGGATGCAACATTGAAGCGATGGGACAGTGGTTGGAGCTTAGTTGACAAAACGGAACCTTTTAGATTGAAAACACTTTTGAAGGCCCTGTCCAAGAGAGATAGATAGCGATAGGTGCACCAGCCCAGATGTGGCAACAATACTCCATGCATGGATGAATGGTGGCTTTGTAGAGGTACAGGATACTCTCAGTTGTGAGTAGTCTTCTAGCATGATGAAAAGAACCCGCATTCTTTGCAGCAGCTTTTGCAATGTCCTCAATGTATTTATTCTAGTTCATATTGCCTGTGAATGTTAAACCGAGGAGTTTGAAGGAAGAATTCTCAGGTAGGGTGTTATTTATCGTGGATATCGGTGGTTGGAGAAGTTGTTGTAATTGTTAAAGAAGAGCAGTTTAGTCTTATTAGCATTAAATGTTTCCATCCATTTAGGGTCGATTTCTCTACGGTCTGGATGTCATTTTCTAAGAATCCTACATACAATTTTTTCTTTGACCCTAAAGCCAAAAATGTCTGTCATTTAGAAATGGTTATTCTCCTATTGACTTTGGTATATTGCTGGTCTTGTGCTGTTCAAGAGGGGCTACCCTCCCAGACTGTCTTCTCAATTTGAGAAGCGGTTAGTTTATTACTAACCACCTGAAGCGCTTATACTGTGGAATGCCAGCAGCAGATTTTTATGTAGGTCTAGAGCATTTTCCATAGGACGCTTGCTCTTCAGTTTCAGACTCTGCCTTCTTCATTTGGGGAGGGGTTAGTTTATTGTTAATCGCCCGAGGCGCCTCTATCGTGGAATACCGATGGCATATTTTGAAAAATAGAAAGCTCTTTCTCTAGGGCGCTGGCTTTTCAATTCCAAACTCCGCCTCCTCAATTTGAGAAGGGGTTAGTTTATTGTTAATTGCTTGAGGCTCCTCTACCAACGTAGCTGAATTTAGTGGTACATATATAAACATACAAACATATAAACATACACATATAAACATACAAACATATAAACATACAAACATATAAACATACAAACATATAAACATACACATATAAACATACAAACATATAAACATACAAACATATAAACATACAAACATATAAACATACACATATAAACATACACATATAAACATACAAACATATAAACATACAAACATATAAACATACACATATAAACATACAAACATATAAACATACAAACATATAAACATACAAACATATAAACATACAAACATATAAACATACACATATAAACATACAAACATATAAACATACAAACATATAAACATACACATATAAACATACAAACATATAAACATACAAACATATAAACATACAAACATATAAACATACACATATAAACATACAAACATATAAACATACAAACATATAAACATACAAACATATAAACATACACATATAAACATACAAACATATAAACATACAAACATATAAACATACAAACATATAAACATACACATATAAACATACAAACATATAAACATACAAACATATAAACATACAAACATATAAACATACACATATAAACATACACATATAAACATACAAACATATAAACATACAAACATATAAACATACAAACATATAAACATACACATATAAACATACAAACATATAAACATACAAACATATAAACATACAAACATATAAACATACAAACATATAAACATACAAACATATAAACATAAAAACATATAAACATACACATATAAACATACAAACATATAAACATACAAACATATAAACATACAAACATATAAACATACACATATAAACATACAAACATATAAACATACAAACATATAAACATACAAACATATAAACATACAAACATATAAACATACACATATAAACATACAAACATATAAACATACAAACATATAAACATACACATATAAACATACAAACATATAAACATACAAACATATAAACATACAAACATATAAACATACACATATAAACATACAAACATATAAACATACAAACATATAAACATACAAACATATAAACATACACATATAAACATACAAACATATAAACATACAAACATATAAACATACAAACATATAAACATACACATATAAACATACAAACATATAAACATACAAACATATAAACATACAAACATATAAACATACAAACATATAAACATACACATATAAACATACAAACATATAAACATACAAACATATAAACATACAAACATATAAACATACAAACATATAAACATACAAACATATAAACATACAAACATATAAACATACAAACATATAAACATACACATATAAACATACAAACATATAAACATACAAACATATAAACATACAAACATATAAACATACAAACATATAAACATACACATATAAACATACAAACATATAAACATACACATATAAACATACAAACATATAAACATACACATATAGGTATATGAATAGATAAACTAGTCTTGGGAATATTAAACGGAATCGGTAATTATATTCGAATCAGGAAACATATCTTTACAAAGATAGGGATATATGCATATAAGTGTTATGCGGACTCGCATACGCACAAGATTTGAACTTTTCCGCACTGTATACGTAGACCGAGATTTATAAACTCTTGGTGTGGTAAACAATATTTACAAGGTATAAAGACCTTTTTAACACCGATTGCGAAAATTGGCCTAATCCGAAAAAAAAGTTTGTCTGTTTTTACGAAAACTATGAACTGCTTAACACACCAGGTTCGTAGATTACATTCTACCTAAAATGACTACGGATCTGTAGTTCAGGGAAACCATTACATTACGTTCAGAACTTGCCAGTCCCAATACGTCACTTATTCATAAAGGATAGAGATGTTTTAATTACGCTACGCGGGACGATGAAGATTATTTAACGTTCTCCTCAGTCATAAACAAGCACTGTAAAATTATCGGCAGATGATTTTAAATGTCTAATCCTTGCTCAATGGCTAGTGTCGATAAAAAATGCCGGGTTAGACGGCGGGTGTTTACGAAACTCATAAGCGAACACAATCTCACTACAGAAACTTGTGCAGAATTACCAAAAGGTTATTAGCGTGGAAAGCGATTCTGAAAACAGAGAAATCGGGCGTAGCATATGTGATAAAAGTAAAGTACCGATCTAAAAATGATTCCTCAAAAAAAAAAAAAAAAAAAGAAATACGAATAAATCCAACCACATTCTCAATATAAGTAAAAATAAAAAAACATACTTTCTTAAAACGAAAAAAGTAAATGGTTACTTACATTTTCAAAACGAGCGGACTATTCAGAAAGAAAAGAGATTAACCCCAAGATCATATTACCAATGCAGAGAATTACACTGGCAAAGATTCTGCCCATTTCAGAATAAAACTTGTCAAAATTGTATAAACAACGCATTGTAGAAGCCAATGCAAAACAAACAGCAAAAAAAAAAAAAAAAAAAAAATGAATCGGACAAAATTCAACTAAAAATAAAACGAAAAGTTACGCTAATACGTGTTCATTGGTTCAAACCTCTTTCAGGCCCCCACGCCGTCCGATACCGTCAAAAAGGAACAAACAAATAAAAATAAATAAATCCGACCAGGCTTTTCTTTCTTTTTTAACACAAGTCTTTTATTACCGTTTTTCTTTCTTCCCATCTCACTACCAGCTTAAAGTATCTTACTGCCACATGTCCATCTCACCTAGAAGTGCGTTTCTCCTTCTTCCAACCGCACGCTGGCCACAGCCAGCCCATTCTCGTCTTCACTTTACTTGTCCATCTCCTTCGGCACCGAATGTGTTTCTTAATGATTTCGTGGTGTCCTTTTTTCTTTTTCTTCAGAGGCAAGTCCGAGCACACTTGCTGATTTGCATACGCGTTCAAACGTTGCTTCTGCTGCTAATACAATCGCTTGTCATTCATTCTTCGGCTGCTGCTGCTGCTGCTGATATTTTCATATGCGCTCTGTTGCATAGATATTTAATAAAACCGAGAAATGGCAGAAAACACTAAAACCAATCAGGTGACTGGCAAAAAAGTAATTTTATTGGGGGATTATATTTACCAGTAAATTTGAACGGGACTATTAAAAATTTAAAGGAGTACGTTCTAAAAAAAATCTGAAAACTTATTAGGGTTGAACTGGATTAACAGTTTTAAACTTTGGAATTTATCAGCCAACGTTTTTAATTAGAAAATATGTAAGCTGAAGAAAGTCAAAGAAACGAAAACGTACGAAAACCATAGGAAATCGAACTGTTAAAAAAAACAAGCAAAACCTTTTCAAATGAATTACATACAGAACAGTGAATGAAGATAGCAAAAGGAATAACTCGTATAATTCGAAAATACGTCCAGAAAAAAACGAAGCAACAATTCAAAAATGGTAGAAAACGAAAGCGTCACAAACAGAGTTGTATAAAAAGGAAGTTTTTTTTAAACGCAAACAAAAAGCGATTGAAGCATTAAGGAAAACACGCACACACACACACACACACACACACACACACACACACACACACACACACACACACACACACACACACACAAAACAAAAAAAACAACAAAAAAACAAACAAAAACAAAACAATATCTACTACAAATAGGGTTGACAAATACGATGATTCGACGATACAAACTTCTAACATTTCAGTTTCTTTGTACAAACATATGAATAGCAAATTAACTGAACTTACTCAATGGACATTAGATGCCATTCAGGAACTAATAGATGATATTACTGAAGAAACGTAAACCTTAAATGAAATTGTAAAGGATTGCCAATATCGGATATGTCATAAACGACACAAGACTTCCGCCACCAAAAAACTAAAAAACAAAACAAAACAAAAAAACAATAATAAAAAAAATGTCACTCAAATGACAGCAGATACACGTTACACGTATAGGAAGAGCCGAGCGATGCTAATTTAGAGACATTCGATCTCGACCCACCTCAGCCAACCCAGGAACAACGAAGATTGGGTAGAAGTAGAACATTCATCAATCCACTGACTATCGACCCAACGTTGAAAAGATATTAACAAGCTTTTTGCGGTGGAAAAGTGCTCCGGAGGGGAATATTGTTGGGACTCGCCCATGCACAAGATATGACCCTTTCCGAGCTGAATAAATAGACCGAGGTACACGGGCCCTCGTTGTGGCCTATGTACTTTCGTTGTATACGAAAGTCAAGGTTCGTACCTTGGTAATCAGTCCAACAGTAACTACACCATTTCGATGACCTTTTTGTTGTCGGACTCATGCAAATATTCTGGGTAGACCTAGAAGGTCCACCCTCTCAAGCCTTGCCTAACGACTTTCGGAAGGAACAAATTTATTGCTTGCTGTTTGAGGCGCCATCAGCGGGGAATACCGACTGTGCTAGACTTATTTTTGCAGAGCCAGAGCCCACCTCCTTCTTGGGGCGCTGACAAATTTCTCCACCTTCTGATCTTGTGTCACATCCTTTCAAGGTGGGAGAGAGAAGTAAATATTGTGACTTTCCTAGTACGCCATCTTGGCGTTACGTGCTACGACTGTTACTCTCTCAACCCTGTTTCTTTCATTACAATTTATCTTTCTAACCCACATCTGCATTCGTGTTTTCCGGGTCGCAACAATAAGATATAAAAACAAAAATAAAACTATAGAACGAAATCATTTTTAGACTTAATTACAATTTCATGGTTGATCCGATATTCAGAAGCGCCTTTCTATCCCATAGTTTGCATATACTTGAATGCAACTCGGTTAGGGTGAATGACATCCCCCCCGGCCAAGATGTGAAACGCGTCTATATTCAGTTACGCTAACAGCCGTATTACAGTGTTTTCCAACCTTATTGTTTTATCCGCACCCCTCAAGAAATTTCTTATCCTCGAGTGGCCTATGGGCCTTGATAAGTGGTAATATATATTTTTTACAATATATATATATATATATATATATATATATGTATAACAAAATAGGTTGGAGTCACTGAATAACTCATCCTCCCGTTAAAGCGGTTCCATCCTCTTTCCCAAATTTGACTATATATATATATATATATATATATATATATATATATATATATATATATATATATATATATATAGATGATTTCTGTCGCCAGGTTCGAATCTATCGACTAGTGTTAATCGTGACAACCTGCACTGATGATTCTCGAAATGATGAAACACTAGTGTCTGTATGTATTTAATAATTATTATAATAAATAACTATGTCAGCCCCTTTAAGAAACATATAATGATTAGATCACTCTGACAGACGTTAAAAAGCATCTAAAGAATAAATGTTTAAATTTCAACAATATTTCTCGCGGTGAAATGTAGTCGAATGAATTGGGTCCTTGCTTCTGATGCCAGGTTCGGCTCTATTGACTTGTGTTAATCGTGACACCTGCACTGATGAAACACTAGTGTCTGTAGGCATTTAATAATTATTATAGTGAATATATATATATATATATATATATATATATATATATATATATATATATATATATATATATATAAAATGAAAATTACCATTGAATTTACCAAAATGATCCAAGATGGTAAAATTAAAGTAAATTATAAATATTAAAGAATTAATATTCATAAAATTATCTCAGCCAGATATAAAAGCTCGATAATACCAAATAGGAAATAGAGCTTATAATATGAGCAAATAGTTAATGAAATATATTAAAAAACACTTTGAAATGAGTTAAAAACATATTTAATCTGAAAAGGAAACACTAGATAAATGGATAGTCCTTAATCCGCGGAGTTTCGAAGAAATACTCTCCTTCTCATCAGAGGGTAGGAATTAGCAAAATGCGGGATCGGATTTTGCATGCAGAAGTATTTGATTAAACAACAAATAAGTCAAAGATCTTACTTGAAAACAAAATAAGTTAAGCAGAGGGAATATGGTAAAGAAAAAGGTGATTACACATGAATGGATAGTCTGGTGGAAGATAAAAAATCCAGTGACGGTAAAATCCAAATGTAAAACTTCAAGAAAGTTAAAAGAATTTCAAGAAAGTTTCATATATATATATATATATATATTTGTTTACTGTTTTTGGGGAACGAATTCCAACACAGTGCTCGATTACAAAGAAAAAGCTTTTTCGATATAAGCGCTTAATATTTATTTATTTATTTAATTGTACAGAGGTTCAGAAAAACATTGGTACCGTGGGTTTCAAGCCCAACATAAAGAGAACCAGTTAATGGTAATACGTAAACGATGTTCGGTTCTCGTCAGCCATGTTGTTTCTCTCTATATATATTTATATATATAAATTAGAGGGTCGGCATTTCTCGGGGGTAACGTACGCCTTAATATGATATTTTAATTTGTTCGGATTTTGTATATATTATTCTAGAGTCGTGATTTCAAAAGTAAAAACAAAGTACTTGGGTGCCATCAGCTAGAATCGAAACCGAAACTGTAGCATTCAAAGCTCATGACGTTACCACTGTACAACGTGACAAACAGATTAAAAATTAAAAATTACAATTAAGATGAATGTACAAAATGGTTAACGATTTTTTTCAATTTTGACCCGTTTTTTACCCTTTAAAACTATTTTAACTGGCTAAAGACTCATAAAAGGAAGGCCCGTAAAACCCCAATCATCTGAGGTCTCTAACGCCAATCGTATGTGCGTATATATATATATATATATATATATATATATATATATATATATATATATATAAGTTTCTCTCGTGTCGAGGTAATTTACATCTAAAATTTCAAGTGTTTAGACCCAAAATTGGCGGAGCTGCAAAGGTCAACTCTTTCACCTTTGACCTCTTGACAGCCAAATTTTTGCCCAAAAACTGATTTATAAGCTTGCTGCGTGTCTGAATACTTTTTCTTTAAAATTTCAAATGTTTTTACCGCAAATTGGCTGAATAGTTTGCTGGAGGCCGCAAAGGTCAAATCTTTTAAACTTTGCCACCTTGGCACACAAATTTTCGGCCAAAAACGATTTAAAAGCTTGCCCTATGTCTGAATACACTTCATGCAAAATTTCAAATGTTTAGACGAAAAATTCGCGGAGTAATTTGGTAGAGACCGCAGATGTCAATATTTTATAAACTTTGACCTCAATTTTGACTCCTTAACATTTATTGTTATGGTCTCAAATCAAATGAAAAAGTATGATCCATGTCCAAGTAACCTACATCTAAAATTTCAAGTGTTTAGACCAAAAATTGTAATCTTTTTGCGATCGACATTCAAATGGTGGTTGGTTGTTTGGTTGTTTTTGTTTTACGGCATATCAACCTTTTTCAGGTTATTTAATGCCGAATCTAGTTATTTTGAGGGATGATTTTGAATAGAGTATATATTTTTTTAAAGTCAGATTCTATTTAACCCATAGTTGGGATCCTAACAGGTACTACCACTCCGGATCAGAGTGGACCTGGGAGCAATGGCAATTAAAGGGTGGCTTCACACTCCCCAAGGCCCGCAAGGTGGGGCCTCACCATCGGATATAGTTTTAGGTCATATCCAGGACCACTAAATGGTGGCTAATGTGGCAAAGTGTAACGTCACAGAGAGGAAGTAACTAGTGAGACGTGGAGAATAAGCTGATTAAATCTTCCTCTTTTGTCTGAACTACGTAAGATTAGAATAAAGAGAATGTGTTGGATTTTATATTAAAAAATGGAAAGTCGCTAGCGATACGTAGCAAATAAGCTGATCAAATCTTCTTCTTTCTTGTCTGTTGGAGGTGCGCACACTTTCGTGATATCGCTCACATTTTTCTACTGAAATTTAATTTCTGTTTATACTCTCATTTTGTAAATAGTTAATTGTTCAATCATTTATAAAGAAAATTGAGTTAGTAATAAGGTTTAGAAATATCTATGTCTATTCATAGTGTGAATATGCGTGTGTGAGCATTGGCAGCGTGGCATTGTGTATGCGTATGCATTCGTTTACCTTGTTCGTGTTACTACTTGTATAGCTGTGCGTAGCAATTCGTTTCTGTCCGGTTATGTGTGTAAGAATGTGTGCGCGAAATGAAACAGGCTGTTACGTGACTCATTGGATCCTTTTCAATTTGTCTGCGCCGGCCAAAGGCATGGGAAGTAGAGAACACGTTCTGGATTCTCTTCAATGCAGGCGGTGGTAAAATCTGTTTCTCTAGCCTTTGACTGTTTGTTTTATAGGAGTTTGTAACTTCGTGTCAGCTTACTACTTTCACATATACGTGTTACTTTTTGGGGTGTAGAACGATTTTTTATTGGTTGAAGTTAAATTGGAAGTAACGAGAAAGGTGAATCAAGTTAGCGTCCGTCTGAATCACATCCTGGTCTTACTAAAGTTATCTCCCTTAATCAGAAAAGTAGCATTTGGGAAAGCCGAGTTATCTGTCCATGACGATAATAACCATTTTTATCTCCTTAATCCGGGCATTTATTAGCATTAGACAACAAACTGAAAAGGTTGTCAAAAAACAAATATATAACAAATAAATATTACTAAAGCCAAGATAAGTTATTCTTTTACTATCTGGATAATTTTTATTGTCACCGATGTGGACACTGAATTTTTTCGACATCTGCACCGGTGTTCTACAAGGAGACACTGTTGCCCCATTCCTTTTCATTGCCTGTCTTAACTTTGTACTTTGCACCTCTGTTGATATACACTACACGTTAGGCTTCACCTTAAATGAATCCAGAAACAGACGCCATCAATTAGCACACATAACTGATACAGATTACGCAGACGATATTGCTTTGTTCGCGAATGACACTGCTGATGTGCAAACACTGTTACGCAAGCTAGAAAAGTCCTCAAATGACATTGGTCTCCACATTAATGCGGATAAGACAAAGTTTATGACTTTCAATGTGGAAGGAGAGATCAGGGCTCTGGTTGGATCAACATTGAAAGAAGTTGCTGGGTTTACGTATCTGGGTAGCAAGATAGTTTCCACAGAGAGAGAGATATCGAAATTCGCATCTCAAAAGCATGGGCCGCATTGGGTGGGCTGCGTTCAGTATGGATTTCAAGGCTAACTGACATACTGAAAAGGCTGTTCTTCAGGGCAATGGTAGAGTCTGTCCATGTTTACGGTGCTACAGCCTGGAAGCTCACGAAAAGACTAGAAAGAAAACTAGACGGCACATACACCCGTATGCTACGAACAATATTAAATGCATCTTGGCAAAATCATCCCACGAAGCAGCAACTTTATGGCAACCTACCTGCCATATCTAATATCATCACGGAAAGATGCCTATGATTTGCCGGTCACTGTCTGAGGAGCAAGTATGAACTGGTAAGGGATGTATTACTATGGATTCCACGACACGAACGCGCAAGCAAAGGACGACGTAGATTCACGTACATCCAGCAAATAGCACATGACGCCAACTGTGAGCCTGAAGATCTGAGGCAGCTGATGGAAGACAGGAAACTCTGGAGAGGAAGAGTCACATTGGTCCGGGCCCGTCCTGATTATGATGTGACATTTATTCGGTGGATTTCTGTTAGCATTAGGCTTCACTTTTGATTTTTGAGCGATTATCGAGACTCCAAATATATCCGCCATTTTGTTGTCGTCATTACTTGCATTTCTACGTAAAAAATAAACGCTTTGAAAAAAATTACATCACAAAAAAAGAAAGAAACTTATTCGAGCGAGTAGAAAGGTAACTTATCTTGCCTTTCGGCTAGGAGCAAAGTGTAGTATCTGTTCGGATACTACACTTCAACTTTTCTGACCTCGATCACTGGAGGAGAAATCATTCTAGATTTAAGCAATTTTTTATTTTTGTTCCTATCCAGAGTGCCCTTTTTTGGGAAGCTGGATTTTCCCTACATTAATAAACAACCTTGTGTCTAACTCTGCCCTCGTGGGGAGACAAGTAAATCGGAACAGTTATTTATTATATATTGTTTCTTGACCACTGTTTTCGGTTTGTTGTCTATGCTAATAAATGCCGTTAATCCTTATCCTCGATTGACATCTGGCCTTGATAAGTGCTGCTTTTTTTTTAAAGTTAAAAACAAAGACAACGAATCGATCTGACTACAATTGCACTGAAACAGATCGCGTCACTCGAAACGAAAGTGCACTCGTCGATAAAAAAAGAGGAAGAAAAAAAATGTTGTGTACCGAAGTTTTACAACACGTGTGCCACTTTTGACCAGACATGAGTCAGTTGTTGTTTTCCCGTTCTCACACACCCACGATTTTCGTCAGGTCGGAAGGAATCGAGTGCGAGGATGAGACATGTCGTCCAGCCAACCGTAACAACCGATTATGACAGAAAAAAAAATATTGGCGGAGTGAGGTAGACCGGCGGCGTTTGAGTGTAAAACGCAGTCAAGCAAATGCTTGAAGATTTCTATATTAAATATACACATCCTCTCCATTTAAACCACTCATCAATATATATATATATATATATATATATATATATATATATATTACATGGAGGTCACCACTATTATATATATATATATATATATATATATATATATATATATATATATATATATATATATATTACATGAAGGTCACCGGAAGCCACTCGAGGATAAGGGTTATTGCATGTACAGTAATCAATGGGATAGTATCGTAGTAATCGTTAGTATTGGAGATTTGATAAAGTGTCTTACTTAAGGAGCGGTCCATCAGGAATTTGTTAACGTTGGACTTGAAGACATCCAAGTTGTAGTCCGGTGGGAAGCAGGCAGACGGAACAGAGTTCCACAGTCGTGCACTTCTAAGAAAGAAGCTTTGGTCATGGAATCTACGTTTTGGTTTTGGCACAGATAAAGAGTGGGGAAACTATTTGACAGTGGTTTCAGCTAGACGGGTATTTTTCGTGAAAGATTGGCGAGGGAGGACCATAGATTGGAACTCAGACGAGCACCTGCCATGGGAATAATGATAAAACAAAGACAGGCTCCTAACGTCTCTTCTGTGGGAGAGAGGTTGCAGAGAAGAGAAAAGGGCATCCCCCACTAAGCTACGAAGTCTATTTTGTACTCTATCAAGGCAGGATAGGCTGTTTTTAGCAGCTCCTGCCCAGATGTGGCAACAGTATTCCATCTTTGGACGTACTTGGCTTTTATACAGATAGAGAATGGCATCAGTAGTGAGATATCTTTAAGAGCGGTAGAAGGATCCTACCATTTTCCCAGCGACCTGGGCAACAGACTTGATGTGTACGTGTTCCATTTCAGATCAGGAGTAAAGGTCAAACCCAGAAGCATGTCAACACATGAAGCCTCCCCAAGACGAGAGCCATCCATTTCAATTGATGCCAGATGTGGATCAGAGCGTTGATGATGTAAAGATAGGAGCTTGGTTTTAGATGCATTAAAAGTAACCAGCCACCTCTTCCCCCACTGTACCACGCGCTCAAAATCAGAGGAGAGAAAATCAGAGAGAACTTTGTCATTTACGACCTTTGATCTGTTGCTATAGATGGTCGTGTCATCAGCATAGATGTCAACGAATGATTTAAGTACGTGTTTTGGGAGATCATTGATGTAGATCAGGAAGAGAGTTGGGCCCAGGATAGATCCCTGAGGGACTCCAGCATTAATACTGTGGGCATCTGATTTCTGCCCATCAACCACTACTCTTATGAGCCTATCAGAGAGAAATGATTTAATAATTAAGAAAACATTTCCAGTTATGCCGTAGCTGGAAATCTTGTAAAGTAGGCCCTTATGCCATAACTTATCGAAATCTGCTGAGGTGGTTGACTACTTCTCTATTTAATATGGATTCCAGCAGTTTACTCATGACACACAGGATATATATATATATATATATATATATATATATATATCTTCAAGTCTAATGTTAACAAATTCCTAATGAACCACCCCCCTAATTAAACACTTCATAAAATCTCCTCACTAACGTGGTACTTGCAATAACCCTTATCCCTGAGTGGCTTCCGGGCCTTGATAAGTGGTGATCACTGTGTAAAAAAAAAAAAAAAAAAAAAAAAAAAAAATATATATATATATATATATATATATATATATATATGCAAGCAAAAGTACGCATCGTTGACTGGGTTCAAAAACAGCCTACAGAAAATGGACTCTGATTTATGAAAACACGATAGGTTATGAAAAGGAAGGGTTGTAAAGAAATAGCTTCGAATTTGGGGGTATCAAAACCTAAGCAAAATATGATGAAAGTAAAAATAAAATAGATAAACACCATAATTTATTATACCATACTTGCTCACACTGAAACACTTATCACAATATTCTGTGGTTCTATATTAAAAAAACTTGTTAAACTTTGTGACATATTTCCATTCTATGGATGCCAGGCGCGAACGAACACCCCATAATTTTATTATACCATATTTCTTCAAACTGAAACATAATTATCAAAGTATACTTACGCAGATAGATATGAAAAGTCTTTATTAAAGCGTGTGCCTATTTCCATTCTATGGAGGCCAGGCGCGAACGCAGACCCCACAATTTTATTATACCATTCCTATTTAAGTTAAGTCATACTTATTAAAGTATTCTTATGTACATCTATATCAAAAACACTTGTAAACGTTTCTTTTTTGTTTTTTTTTATTTCCATACTTTGTGGACCAGGCGCGTACGCAGGTCCCACAATTTTAATGAATCATCATTATGCCAGATCAAACATACCCATTCCTGTGTCTCGATACATCTTCTATCATTATATATGATCATTTTTCTATAATAGTCAACCATATAGGAGCCTATTCGTGACTATACACACACGCAGGCGTTCAGCTTTATATTATATATATATATATATATATATATATATATATATATATATATATATATATATATATATATATTTAAAGTGATGGTTGTGTAGTTCCAACGAGAGAAAAAATGTATATTTAAAAGAGTGTAGCCATACACACACATACATACGGATGTGTATACACTCATCCACCCATATATATATATATATATATATATATATATATATATATATATATATATATATATATATATGGGCACATGCACTCACAATCACACATACACATACATATTCATACATCCCACCTTATGTATATATTGGTTGAAGTTTCTTTTCTTTTCTAATCCAAGCACATATGCATACATGGATTCGGTCACCCAAACATAAGTGCACGTATACACACAAACAAGATGTAGCATAGATAACAGATGATATATATATATATATATATACACACACGCATACACAATTATATGTGCACACTCACACGCACACATATATATACATGCACACACGCGCGTACATACACATACATACGTATAATTTCTAATTGTTTGTTTAGTTTAGAGAAATGGTACTGTACTGCGTATGAACGCGCGCACCCGCGAAAGTGGGCGCGTGCTTTATTGTGCTTTTTTTGTTTCGTGTGTGAGGGTGCACATTTACCTCAGTATGCATGCGTGTAAGTGTATTTTGTGTTTTGCCTATTTATGTGTATAATTATGGAGAGATGTTTAAGGCGGGGTTAAACTTTGCTATGAAGTTTTTTTCTTGTGTTAGCAAGTAGAAGTAGTTGTCAGTTTGGAAGATGGGCTTATCTCGAATCTGCCTCCACTGCATGTGTGTATATGTTGTGATACATGCAGGTGTCTATTTTCCGCGATTTTGATGTTGGATCGGTGTAGGGCTATTCTATTACTAAGGTTTTTTGTAGCGCATATGTAGGATTTATCGCATGCTGGACATTTTATTACATAGATCACGTTTTTTGAGGTGCAATCTAGATTTTTTTAAATTTTGAATGTTTGTATGGGGTTCGTAAATGTATATGTGTTTCCCTCTAATATTATGTTGCAGACTCCACATCGTTGTTTGTTGCATTTTGTGACTCCTTTTGTTGCGTCTTGATTGAGTTTGGATGAGGTAAGAATGCGTTTTAGGTTTTTGGGTTGGCGTTTGCTTTTTATTATTTTTGTTGTTTTAAGGAAGTTGTTTAGTTTGCTGTTTTGGTTAAGTAGGACGAGGTTTTTCGTTATCTCTATGAAAAGCTCTGGGTTGTTTGTGTTGTGTGTGGAGACGTATGTTAGGATTTGTTCTTTGTTTCGTTCTTTAGGGGTTCTCAAATCTTCTACTGGTATATTTGTCGCAAGTTGGATCCCTTTGTCTATAAGTTGTGATGGGTATTTTCTTTTTCTTAAATTTATTCGTAGTTCCTTGAGTCGGATTTTCCGAAGGTTATTGTCCGTGATTATGGTGCAGATTCTACGTGCTAGGGTGTAGGGAATTGATTTTATGCAGCTTTTAGGGTGGTGACTTTTAAAGTGTAGGTATTGTTGGGTGTCTGTAGGTTTGCGGTAAATGTCTGTGATAATGTTATTGTCTTTAATCTTTATCAGTATATCTAGGAAAGGTAATTCTGTAGAGCTTTGTTCTATGGTGAATTTAATTTTTGGGTCTAGGTTCTGGAGTATGGTGTGTAAGTCTGTGATGTCCCCCCCCATGTGGGTTTCCATAGGATGAAGCAGTCATCTAAGTACCTTTTCCATGATTCTACAAACAGTTTTTTAGTGCTATGGCCAAATTTTTGTTCTATCTTTTTATATAAGGTTTCTTCTAGGTAGGCTAATGTAAGGGTTGCGTAAGTCGGTGCCATTTTCGTTCCCATTGCTGTACCTAGTGTTTGGATGTAGTTGGTATTGTTGAATTCGAAGGAATTATTATTTAGAATTATGTCTATACTATCGATAATGAATTACTTTGTGAATCTAGGATGTAGTGTTTGTGCGTGTCTGTTGATCCAAAATATTATTGCTTCTTTTCCTAATTCATGGGGTATATTACTATATAAACTTCTAACGTCAAATATAACTAATAGTGTCCCGTTTTCTACTGTATGTGGTAAGGTAGTAAGTATATATATAGTAAGTTATAAAAATATATATGGCAATTAAGCTACACAGAATATTCCGCGTTTAATCCACTCTAGGATTTGTCAGGCTTAAATGAATTAGTCATATATATATATATATATATATATATATATATATATATATATATATATATATATATATATATATATATATATAGTCAGCCACATACAGCTCATCAGTGCGGCTAGACAGGCAACTACCTCAAGCCAGGATTGAAACCCAACTGCCTGTACGACAGTCAAGGCTCCTAACCTTTATGCTAATCGGCGTCTGCTGTGTGAGTCGTAAAGACCTCAAGCCAGTATCGAAACCCGACTGCACAAACGACAATCAAGTCTCCTCACCATTACGCTATACGGCTGCTGCTGTGAGGGTAGTGAATTAACGATGTTTTACAATCTATCTATATATATATATTTGGATATATATTTTTTATTTGTATACATATATATCTTATATATATATATATATATGTGCGTGCGCGTGTGTGCGTGTGTATTTACTAACTGTATATCTCTAGCATTGCAACGTTTAAAAATACTGGTGAGTTTAGGCATATATAATTTAAGATACTCTGAATATTCTAAGTTCTAAAGATAGCAGGAAAAATACTCGATTAAACCCAGACCTTCAACTTCCGACGTAGATCCCCACTACCATCTTTCCTTCTGCAACATCAGGGGTCTACGTTCCAAGCTTCCATAGGTTCAAACTCTATTACAGGAGACTAAACCAGACCTATTTTTCCTAAGCGAAACTGGCATTGGACGAACTACTTCCCTCGATGAGTTCGTAATTAAAGTAACTTAACCTCTAAATCCGACCCCAACATCACCATGGGCATGAAGTATGTGCCCACATTAAAGACGGCTTTCCATGTGGCAGGGACATCTCCAGAGAAGGTCCAAATTTATCCTATATGTGCTTTCGCGTTCCATTAGCCCACACTACTGCATTCATATTTGTACTCTATCGCCCCCATAACAGTGAAGTTAATATCTTTAAAAGCATAAAATAAAATGTGGGAGGGACATCTCCAGGGAAGATCCCAACTTACCCTATATGTGCTTCCGGGTTGCTTTAGCTCACACTACTGCATTTATATTAACTCTCTATCGCCCCCACAACAGCGGAGTTACTATCTTTCAAAGCATATCTGAGAAAATTGACCAAGTCCTTTCTGCTTATCCTTCAGCTAACATTCACGTATGTGGAGACTTCAATGTTCACAACGTCGAATGGTTGACCCACTCAAACAAAACCAACAATGAGAGGATGTTCTGTCACGATTTCTCCATTGCCTATGACCTCACTCAGATTGCCCACGAACCTACCCGTCTGACCGACACTGACGGTGTTGGAGACGCCCCTCAATGGGATGATTGGACTATCTCATGACGTCACTTCCGTGCAAACGTCCTACCTTGCCTTTAATATATATGAATACATGTTTCGTTCCTAAAAATCCTGTGTTCCTTTCGGTTATTACCATTTAACTCCATAACAGACAGCAGTTCTCACAACTTGCCCTTTCTGTTTCCGTTCTGTCTCCCCTGAGATCTTCCGACCACTCTGTTGTATCAGTTAAGATAAAAACGAAATGTAATAGGTCCCCAGACATACCTCTCCATCGTACAGTATATCGATATTCTATGGCTGACTGGGAGAGCTTCCGTACATTTATATCAGATCTACGTCTGCGTTCCGTGTTTAAAAAGGATGTGTCCTCTATAGTATCAGACCTGACAGAATGATTAATTGTAGGTATAGACCGATTTATACCCTCGAAAAAGTTCCAACAAAAACCTTCTAGCCAGCCGTGGTTCTCTCCGGAATGTACTGCTCCCATCGCACACAGAAATCATTTTTTCCACTAATTTTTCAACGTAATAGATGTACTGAAACTAAAGCTGCTTTCAGGACCGCCAGTAACCACTGTAAATAAGTGATAAAGAACGCAAGAGAGTTGTATGCTCAGTCCGTCAAGTCTAAAGTAGCTGAACAGCGGCTTGGTTCCCATCAGTTTTGGCAAATAGCAAACAGAATCCTAGACAGGAGCGTGTGCTCTATCCAACCATCATCAATGGACCTGAAGTAATCTCGTCAGCATCAGACAAAGCCAAACTCTTTGTCAAGAACTTTGCAGCTAATTCTACCCTTAACGACCAAGGCTATCAACCCCAGCATTTCCTCATGTAATTGGAAACATGCTATGCGACATAAAAATATCTGTACGTGATGTTGTCAAGCTAATGAAAACCTCGAGCCCAGTAAAGCAACTGGCCCTGACGGCATTCCAATTGTAGTGCTCAAAAAACTTCGACCAGAACTAGCGCCTATACTTATAAAGTTATTTAAGCGTTGTCTTAAAGAGAAATATCTCCCAACCCCATGGAAAATCTCATCAGTATTTAAGAATTCAGGTGATCGTTCATCTCCCTCTCAGTACAGGCCAATAAGTCTTCTGCGTGTCATGAGTAAGTTACTAGAATCTGTGTTAAATAGAGAAGTAGTCAACCATCTTAGTGAAAATAACCTCCTTAGTAACATGCAATATGGTTTTCGTTCTGCTAGATCTACAGCAGACGTACTTACAGTTACATCTCACTGGATTAGCGAATCTCTCAATGGAGGCTTCTTCTCCAGGGCAATTGCTCTTGACATATCAAAGGCCTTTGATAAGATATGGCACAAGAGTCTACTTCACAAGATCTCTAGCTAATGCATAGCTGGAAATGTCTTCTCAATCATTAAATCATTTCTCTCTTATAGGTTCATAAGAGCAGTCGTTGACAGGCAGAAATCAGAAGCTCTCGGTATTAAGGCTGAGGTCCCTCAGGGGTCCATTCTGGGCCCAACTTTCTTCCTCATCTACATCAATGATCTTCGAAATCACATCCTTACATCATTCGTAGACGTTTATGCTGATGACACCACCATCTATGACAGCACATCAAAGACCGTAAACAACCGAGTTCTCTGATTCTCTCTCCTCTGATCTTGAGCGCATGGTACAATGGGGAAAGACGTGGCTGGTTACCTTTGACGCATCTAAAACCAAGTCTCTATCCTTATATAATCAATGCTCTGATGCCCATCCAGCATTTGAAATGAATGGCTCTCGTCTTGGGGAGGCTTCATGTTTTGATAAGCTTCTGGGCCTGACCTTTACTCCCGGTCTGAAATGGAACACGAATATCAAATCCGTTGCCAAGGCCGCTGGGAAAATGGTAGGATCCTTCTACCGCTCCAGTAGATATCTCACTCCTGATGCAATTCTCTACCTAGATAAAAGCCAGGTACGGCCAATGATGGAGTACTCTTGCCACACCTGGGCTGGAGCTGTTATCCTGCCTTGACATTGTTCAAAATAGACTTCGTAGCTTAGTGGGAGATGCCCTTTTCTCTTCCTTGCAACCTCTTTCCCACAGAAGAGACATTGCGAGCCTGTCTCTGCTTTATCGTTGTTTCCATGGCAAGTGCTCGTCTGAGCTTCAATCTATGGTTCCGCCCTCACCAAACTTTCACGAAAAACATTCGTCTAGCCAGAACCACCACCAATAGTTTCCCACACTCTTTTTCTGTGCCTTGACCTAAACGTAGATTCCATGAGCAGAGCTTCTTTCTTAGAACTGCATGCCTGTGGAACTCTCTTCCTTTGGCCTGCTTCCCATGCGACTACAATCTGATTGTCTTCAAGTCCAATGTAAACAAGTTCTTGATAAACCGTGTCCCTATATAATCCAACTTACAAAAATCCCAATACCTATGTTAAAAACGCTATAATGTATGTTCATTAACCCTTTTCCTCGAGTGGCCTCCGGGCCTTGATAAGTGGTGATTCCTTTGTAAAAGAAAAAATTTCCCTGAAAATGGATCACATTTTGGATTTATAACAGCATAAAATACATCACTTTTCGTCTATGAAAATTAAACAGGAAATAGCTTAAAGAGAAAATAACTCTCACAGATTAAATTTAAAAAAAACTTACCATCGTTTTAAAGGCAATTGAAAATAAATTAAATATAAATTAAATTAAAAATTAATCAAATTTAAATAATAATAATAATAATAATAATAATAATAATAATAATAATAATACAAATGTGTAATTAATTTGTGAGACAGTATATCTTTTGTACATATTAATCAAATTTTGAACAAACAAACGAACAAACAGATAGGAATACGAATTTATTATAATAGATACACATAAACACACATACGTCTGTCTGTGTATATATATATATATATATATATATATATATATATATATATATATATATACACACACCCCATATATATATATATATATATATATATATATATATATATATAATAGAAAGAAAATTACAACTGTAAGTTGAACTTACAGTTCAAATTACAGTTGTAATTTTCTTTCTCGTATAATAAGCTCTATTTTAATGGGATTACATTTTATATATCTAAATACTGTTATTTATATTAGTTTGAGGTTTACCATTGCGTATATCAGGTAAACACCACATCCCTTTATTTTCATTGATATATATATATATATATTTTTTCATTAATATATATATTATATATTAGTCGCCTTTGAAATTCTGCTCAATATCTCATCATCAAATGATGCTGACGAATTCACCTTACTTCCGAGATATGCAAAGGATTTAACATACTTTAGAGGCTGTCTATTCACTAAGATTTTCTGAGGCGGTTCCACATATTCTGGTCTCGGAATATTCATACCACCTTGCTGCAACGGGGTGGACTTTGGTTGGTAGATAACTTCTGTCTTTTTAATACTAATCGTCAAACCAAATGCTTTTGCGGCATTGGAGAACTTGTCAACTAATTCTTGTACTTCTTTAAATGAAGTGGCCACGAGTGCAACATCGTCTGCAAAAAGAAAATCACGAACCATTTTTCTTCTTGTTAGTGTTTTAGCTTTGAATCTTTGATGATTAAAAAGATCCCCGGTATTTATAAACTCAAAATGGACACCTTGTGTGTAATCTTTAAAAGCATGCTCGAGCATGATTGAAAAGAAGATGGCAAAGAGCACAGGTGTCATAACACAACCCTGTTTTGTACCGGTTTTTACCTTGAATGACTCAGAGAACTTTCCGTCTGCTCTTACACGTGCCTCCATATTCTCGTGAAAGGATATTATTACATTTAACAGTTTTTCAGGGATTCCAACTTTATTCAAAACCTTAAAAAGTGCGACTACGTTGACAGAGTCAAACTCCTTGGTTAGGTCGATAAAAACGACAAACAGATCCTGATTTTTCTCACGTGCCTTCTCTGCAACTTGGTGTAAACAGTAGATCATGTCGATGGTTCCCCTTCCAGATCTAAAACCACACTGCGTCTCAGGATAAATTTTGTCTACTAGATGAATGATTATCCTGTTCAAAACGACCCTGGCTAGTACTTTTCCAGCCACAGAGAGCAGTGATATTCCATGGTAGTTATCACAATCAATGCGCTTTCCTTTATCCTTGAAGAGATGGATCATAAAATACCCTCGCATCTTTCCTATAAAAAGCAGCCTGGAGCTCAGAGGCTTTTGCAGACCACCAATCTTCTTTTTTTTTCAATCGGCGCCGAACATCCCCACTGACACTGAGATAAGCCGACCTCTTCGCTGCAGAATTCTTGTCTGATATCCAGGCCCTGTGCAAAGAGTGCATCCTGAATTTCAATGTCATTTTCGTCAAACCAACCCTGATGCTTCCTCTTAGAAAGTCCTAGTTCTTCGCTTGAACATTCATAGATGGCGTCCCGCAATCTCTACCAGGACTCTTCAATATCATTGTTTATCACAATTTCGTTTAACTTCGCATCTAACTTAGAAGATAATTCTTCTTTCTTTTCAGTGTTTAGTTCTTTCATATTCAATGGCTTTGATATCTTAATTGTATGCCTTTTGCCCTTAGGTTGTAGTTTCAGTAATGTCTTGCATCGAATTAGGGTGTGATCCGACAGCCAACATGAGTCATGAAATGAACGACCCAAAAGAATATCTCTCCTGTTTCTTTTCCGGGTTATAACAAAGTCAATAAGATGCCAATGATTGGACCTTGGGTTCATCCATGTGCTTTTACAACGATTTGGCTGCTGAAACAATATTTGTAATGAAGAGCCCATGTTCACTACAAAATGACAATAAGCGAATTCCATTGTCATTTTTTCCCCCCATACCATAAGCCCAAATCACATTTCCCCATGTATCCTTGTCCGAGCCTACCCGGGCATTGAAATCTACCATCAGTAAGATCTTGTCATGAAGGCTTACATTTCTTACTATGTCACCAAGCTTTTAGGAGAAGTTTGTGGCTTCTACCTCTTCTGCATTTAGAGTTGGTGCATAGCAAATTACCAGTGTCAGTCCCGTTCCAGCTGTGAATCTCATTCTTAGGGTTATTAAACGATCGTCACCGCCCCGAGAGTCAGCAATATTTGATGTCTTGTTTTATCGTTATTTCCATGGCAAGTGCTCGTCTGATCTCCAATCTCTGTCCCCCCCTCGCCAATCTTTCATGAGAAACACCCGACTGGCTGAAACTACTGTCAATAATTTTCCCCACTCTTTATCTGTGCCTAAATCCATTCGTAGATTCCATGAGCAGAGCTTCTTTCTCAGAAGTGCACGATTGTGGAACTCTCTTCCGTTTGCCTGTTTCCCACCTGACTACAACTTGGATGTCTTCAAGTCCAACATAAACAAACTCCTGACAAACCGCCCCTTAACTAAGACACTATCTAAACACCCAATACTAATGATGACTACAATACTATCTCATTGATTACTGTACACGCAATAACCCTTATCCCTGAGTGCCCTTCGTGCCTTGATAAGTTGTGACCTCCATGTAAAAAAAAAGATAGATAGATAGATAGACAGATGAAGAAATAAGTAGATGGAAAGATTGATAGATACGTTGATAGATGAAGAAGTTGCTAGATAGATAGGTAGATAGATTAGATAGATAGATAGATAGTGATAAAGAGATAGATAAATATATATATATAGATTTATAGATGGAGAGTGATATCTAGAGAAAAGGTCTTATATATATATATATATATATATATATATATATATATATATATATATATATATATATATATATATATATATATATATATATTCTAAGTAGGGAGATATCCAAAAAACGAATAGTAATAGAATTTCAATAAAGGTCGTTTGATAGTGCTCAATCAAAGAGAGTAAATTATATATATATACATATTTTAATGTTCTCTATGTAAATGCATTCATATATTGCTACGATGTGCAGACTGTTTCGATCATAAAAGATCTCACCAGGCAAAGAAAAATTAAAAATGGTTCATGACCATTTTTAATTTTTAAGGAGATAAACTTAGCCATGACTGGCGTGGAGCGAAGTGAAGGATATTACTTAACTTCGCCTTTATTAAGAAATATATAAATAATGGAACCGGTTGTTTCATTCCTGTGTCCTCGCCAACCTATTTTCGCATCGTCAACGTACTTTTAACCTTTTTCATTGACCCCAAGAATGATTATTGCTTACAAAGGTTGACCGCCACTCCTTCCTTCGTGTACCAAAATGACGCATACAAACACAACAATGAGTACCTATTTACTATGCCTCCCCACGGGACAGAGTTAGACACCAGGGTCGTTTTTTAACGTGGAGAAAAGGTACAAAAATAAAAATTGTCTCAGTCGTAACGGTAATTCTCCTGCTCAAGTTTCACACTTTCATCCAAAAAAGGTCAAAGAACTTCTTCCAGATTCGCTTATGACTGTGCAATGTCCTCGCCTCTGAGTAACAACTCGCGCCTTAGTATCACCTGTACGAAACCCAGTTCGACCATTTTCAACATTTCTTTCGATCATCGAAAATCAGGTTCTGTTATACAATAGATGCTTTTGTTTTTGAGATTCCAACAATTGTGATGACAAAAAAATTAAAAAAACAATAAAAAAATAAAATATAAAAAGCAAAGCAAGAAAAATGTGTGTGTACATGTGTACGTGTGTGTGTGTGTGTGTGTGTACATGTGTGTGTGTGTGTACATGTGTATGTGCGTGTGTACATGTGTGTGTGTGTGTGTACATGTGTATGTGTGTGTGTACATGTGTGTGTGTACATGTGTGTGTACATGTGTGTGTGTGTACATGTGTGTGTGTGTGTGTACATGTGTATGTGTGTGTGTGTGTACATGTGTATGTGTGTGTGTACATGTGTGTGTGTGTGTGTGTGTACATGTGTATGTGTGTGTGTGTACATGTGTGTGTGTGTGTACATGTGTGTGTGTGTGTGTGTACATGTGTGTGTGTGTGTACATGTGTATGTGTGTGGGTGTACATGTGTGTGTGTGTGTGTGTGTGTACATGTGTGTGTGTGTGTTTACATGTGTATGTGTGTGTGTGTACATGTGTGTGTGTACATGCGTGTGTGTGTGTACATGTGTATGTGTGTGTGTACATGTGTGTACATGTGTGTACATGTGTGTGTGTGTACATGTGTGTGTGTGTGTACATGTGTATGTGTGTGTGTGTACATGTGTGTGTGTGTGTACATGTGTATGTGTGTGTGTACATGTGTGTGTGTGTGTACATGTATGTGTGTGCGTGTGTGTTGGAGGCTAGGCAATGCTGTCTCATCCCCTCTCCCCGCCCCCTTTTTCTAGCTCACCTTCGTTAGCCACTCATCCTTGTCTCAATGGTGAGCTGTTTGCAATTTTATTGTTTACCTTTTATTTATCTTTTCTGTTACATTAAGACTTAAACATTAAATGTTTTCATCGTTTATTCCACTTTCTTACAGTGTACCACACACTTCCTGAATGTGCCAGAGTTTGTTCCTGGTGAAAACGTTCGAAGAAATACATGTGGGGTTTTTTATCAAAATATTTTAGTCCACAAAAAAAAAAGATAATAAGGAAAATAAAAAAAATAAACAGAACTTTTTTTGTCGTCTTTAATAATGTTCGATAATATATATATATATATATATATATATATATATATATATATATATATATATATATATATATATTGTGCAGCCATGTTTAGAACCTGTCGCTCGTAGACCACGTGTGCAACATGCCTATTTCTGCTCTCCCGTGCCTTGAACACTTCTTGAATACCTCTTGAATATCTTTTCTTTGAACACGTATGCTCTTTTTTTTTTTATCTCTGCTGCCAATGGCGCAGCTGGCTTGGTCATTTGCGTATGGCTACTTCTGCTGCTGGCTAACCAGACGCGCGTTCGGGCTCTGTTACATATAAAACATATCAGTAATGGACTGAAACATTGTATTATTTATAAAACGGACACTTATTTTGAAATGAGGCAAAAAAAAAAATAAGTATCTGTTTCTGATGATAGAAGATGTATCGAGACACAGGAATGGGTATGTTTGATCTGGCATAATGATGATTCATTAAAATTGTGGGGTCTGCGTACGTGCCTGGTCCACAAAGTATGGAAATAAAAAAAATAAAAAAACATTTACAAGTGTTTTTGATATAGATGTGCATAAGAATACTTTGATAAGTATGTTTCAACTTAAATAGGGGTGGTATAATAAAATTGTGGGGTCTGCATTCGTGCCTGTCCTCCATAGAATGGAAATAAGCACAAACTTTAATAAAGACTTTTCATATCTATCTGCGTAAGTATACTTTGATAATTATGCTTCAATTTGAAGAAATGTGGTATAATAAAATTATAGGGTGTTCGTTCGCGCCTGACCTCCATAGAATGGAAATATGTCACAAAGTTTAACAAGGTTTTTTAATATAGATCCACAGAATGTTGTGATAAGTGTTTTAGTGTGAACAGCTATGGTATAATAAATTATGGGGTTTATCTATTTTATTTTTACTTTCATAATATTTTACTTTGGTTTTGATACCCCCAAATTCGAAGCTACCTCTTTACAACCCTTCCTTTTCATAACCTATCATACTTTCATAAATCAGAGTCCATTTTCTGTAGGCTGTTTTTGAACCCAGTAAACGACGGGTACTTTTGCTAGTATATATATATATATATATATATATATATATATATATATATATATATATATATATATATATATATATATAAATGTAAAGTTGGTTCGTTCTAAAGAAATAAAACCATGTTTATACGTTACCAATTTATTTGAAATTTTCAGACAACCAATTTTTAGAGTCGAGGTATGTTTTTATGTTATTAAAATAAATTTACCTAATTAAAATTAAAATATTAAATAAAATAAATATATTTATTTATCGGTTCTGCGAATCTGTTCTGTTGATAAAACTGAACTTCCGGTTCGATTCATTTCACAGCCCCGATTTGACGAAAGGTTTAATTTTCTGTTAACTCGATAAGTAAAAAAACAAAAACAAAAAAAAAAAACATATTTCATTTGTTTATCTTCCAAATTTTTTAATTTACACATCTTTTCTTTATTATATAAGGCCAAAAAAAAAAAAAGTTTGTTGCTTGCTTTTGAGTTTTTTTTTTTATATATAAGATTACTCATGCAGAGAGTGATCCGTGCTGAAATAATGTTATTATTTAAAAAGTCATTCTTAACATGGGGAGGTAAGGATGTTTTGTACCTATTCTGTACTTTAACCTTACAATTGAATAAATAAAAAAAATAATCGTAAAACGTTATTTAAACGTGGAAATATGATTTAAAAAATAGCGCGGCTCTCTGCATTAGCACCATTTTTATTTATTGTTGTTGTTTCACGAATTTTCGGCCAACTATTCCTCTGGCCTTCATGAAAAGAAGTCCTTTTATAAATGTTCAGTAACTTTTTCCTTTTATTATTCTTAAAGAGTAAAACTTTTCTCATTCATGAAAGGAGTTAAGCCTACGTAAATAAATAAATGTTTGTACACGTGACAAATTATCAATAAATGGTTTAGTTACTTTTTTTTAAAAATGTTTGTAAAAGTGCAAAAGGCGACGTTACGTTGTACAAACATTACTCCCATGCTTTATTTCTATACTTATAGGTTTTTGGAATTTTTTTTCACTGGATTATTATTGATTGGACACTAATTAAACAGATTATTAAAAAAAAAATGTAAAAAAGAAATCATTATTTCGACATTTGAAAGTGGTGCTGTGCTCACTTTTTAGTTACAACGTTCTGATAAATCAGTCACCCATTTTGTAAGCAATAAAAACGCGGTATATCAAAACCATAGAAAGTAAAAATAATGAGTCTCTACCGCATTTGTAAGTCAGAAATATATTTGTTTCTCAAAGAAAAAAAAATAGAGAGAACAGGACTTTTTTTAATTGTTTTCATGAAAATAAAGTTTCGAGATTTTTATTTTTTTTTTTTTTACTTATCATAACAAAAAAAAACACACAGTTTGTGTGTGTGTGTGTGTTTTTTTTAATTGTTTTTGTGAAAGGTGAGTTTTTTTTTCAAAACTTTTGTTTTGTTTCTTTTTAATTTTTTAAAAGTATTATAAATTTCACTAACATGCTGGAGAAATGTTTAATAATTTGGTATTTTTTTAGATTAGGTCCACCTCCACAATTTTCCTTTCAATGACGACATTTATAGGTTTCCGAGTATGCTGAACACGGAAATTGCATTGAAATTTTGCGGAAATAAATAGTTGTATTATGCATTGTATTCTTCGGCGGCCATCTTTTTACGTGCACACGCGCCATAAACAAATACACACACGTAAAAAAGATGGCCGCCAAAGATTACAATGCATAATACAACTTTTTATATCTTGATAACTACTTATTTCTGCAAAATTTCGATGCGATTTTCGTATTCAGCATAGTCGAAAACCATTTCAAGTCGTCATTTAAAAGAAAATTGAGGAGGTGGAGTGGATCTAATCTAAAAATTTACCAATAATTTTTAATCCCGTACGCCTCCCGATACATTGCTTCGTCAACATGCGACCATTTTATATCTCCCGAAGACACTTCCGTATTTAGAAAAAAAAAAAATAAATAAATAAAAAGTGACCGATTTACCAGAACGTGGTAACTAAAAAGTGAGTATCCCTTTCAAATGTTGAAATGATTTTTTTTTTTTTTCAATTTTTTTTTCATAATCTGGTTAGTGTTCAATCAATAATAATCCAGTGAAAAAATTTCAAAAAACCTATCAGTATAGAAACTCCACCACGTAAGTAAATAAATAAAAAATGTTACGTGCGCATGCGTAGCAGTATCAGAATTTTTGTAGGAATTTTTGACACCCCTAACACGAAACTGCGAACACAATATAAACATCTCGGAATTTCTCTGTTAAAAGTGGGTTGTTTATTTTATTTATGGATTATACTTCCAAAATAAACTATTACAGTTGTTTTAAAAGTAATAGAAATATTTTTTTTTTTAAAAACATTAATGAATTTTCCGAACTCAATATTTTTCAATTTTTAAACTCAATATTTTTCAATTTTTAAATTTTAAAAATCTATCAAAATTTTTCTATTGATTCTATTTTTACGATATTTTCAGGGTAAATGTGAAATTTTATGTTCTTTCCAATAAATTGAATATAATATTTTAGACAAACGTTTTTTTTTTAAATTCACGAACCCCCCCCATACCAATTTTTAAGTGTCTATTAAAAAGTAAATACTTAATTTAGTAACCCGAAAGTAAATATTTAATTTACTCACAAATTGAAGAGAAAAGGTCAATACATAATATATTCAAATTTAAAAAAAAAAAACATAGTGTTCTTTTAGAATTTTACCTGTAAAGTTTGAAGTTTAAAACCTTTTTTTAAACCACGTTATTTGTTTTTTCTTTTTTTTTTTTTAATGGAACCTTGGTCCTTGCTCCTTTAATTGACAAAAAAATTAGGGCTTGAATTACATTTTTCGAGGAGTTATAAGCTTGGAAAGACAGGGGGTCGAATAATTCACGCCTCCCATTTTGTAAATGTCTAATAATAATTAATTTAGAACCCGATAAGTACATAATTATTTACTCACAAATTGAGGAGAAAAGGTCAATACATAACATAATATATTCAAATTTAAAGCAAAAAAAAACATAGTGTTCTTTTAGAATTTTACCTGTAAAGTCCGAAGTTTAAAACCTTTTTAAAAAAAACACGTTTTTTTTAATTTTTTTTTTAATGAAATCTTGGTCCTTGCTCCTTTAATTGAAAAGAAAAATTAGGGCTTGAATTGCATTTTTCGAGGAGTTATAAGCTTGGAAAGATGGGGTGGAATTATTCGCTATTTTCACGAAATTTCTGACACTGCTACTAGGGGGGTACTAAGGGAACGACCATTAAATAATTCTGCGGGTCGCCATGGAACTCAACACCCAAGGAGTATCAAAATAGTTTTCATGATCTGAAGAAATTTTTTTTTCCGAAAAGTGGGTGATCACTTTTCCATCTAAATTTAACTTAAAATGAGCACCCACTTTCTGGACACCTGAGGAAGGGGCATTTATTTTCGTGTTTATTGGCTTAAAGGTTTTTTTACAAGGCAGTTTGGTACGCGAATGCATATTTAACAGTTTTCGTTTATGCTCACGCATAGCATAAACAAAGCCTACGTCTGTGAAATGGAAAATAGTCCCAGAGTTCAGGGGTTAATACCATGCAAAAGAAATCAAACAAAAAACTTTTTAGCCAAGAAACAGAAAAATGCTTTTAAGCCAAGAAACACACAGAAAGAAAAAAAAAATAGCATCCATTTTTTTTCTATCGAATTCATTTGCTGTTTTTATTGAAAACTATTTTCCCCCAGATTTTTGATATAATTTTCCATTAAGGGCTGTGTCTCACGTTCGTAAATAACAAAATTTTTTTTGTAGATTTTGGTGTGTTAAAAACGAATCTGCAAACCGTTTCCGTCACAAAAAAATAGTTTTTATGATATGAAGAAATTACTTTTTCGAAAAAGTGGCGATCACTTTTCCATGTAAATTTAACTTAAAATGAGCACCCACTTTCTAGCCACCTGAGAGAGGGGGGATTTTTTCCCATGTTTATTGGCTAAACAGCTTTCGTTTATGCTTACGCATAGCGTAAACGAAGGCTACGGCTGTTAAATGGAAAATAGTCCCAGAGTTCAGGGGTTATTACCATGCAAAAGAAATCAAACAAAAAACTTTTTAGCCAAGAAACAGAAAAATGCCCCTCTCTCAGGTGGCCAGAAAGTGGGTGCTCATTCTAAGTTAAATTTACATTGAAAAGTGATCACCCACTTTTCGAAAAAGTAATTTCATGAATGTCATGAAAACTTTTTTTTTGCTACGTAAACGGTTTGCAGATTCGTTTTTAGCACACCGAAATCTACAATAAAATATTTCGTTATATATGAACGTGAAACGGGCCTTAAAGTAAAATAATACCAGATTTTTTTGAGCAGATTTGCCGTTTAGTTGTACAAATATCCTCACACCAGGTAATCACTAAAAGGGATTTTTAAAAGTCGTCACCTGTATCGAGCAAAAGTTTAAAACCACCGATTATATGCCAGCCTACATCATGGTAACATATATTGAGTGAGTTCCTAACAGTATTTTTAGTTTAAACTCATTTTCCCAAAATTTCCCCAAACTTAACATGTTCGATACAGTCTGCCGCCATTTGTATTTTTCAGATATACCGATAAACTATTGAATGTTTTTGAACCGATTATACATTACATAAAAACACTAAAATCTTATCCAGTTAAGTAGAACACTTACTTTTCTTGCCTTTGATAACATTTATTTGTTATATATTTATTTTTTGATAACTTCTTTGTATCTGTGTTTTGTAATATAAACCCTTTTCATTTAATGTAACGTTTAGTCGGCTCGAAAAACAGTGTTTATTGGTGTATTTGAAAGCTACAAATGGTGGTGGACACTGTTGATTACTTTAAGTTAGAGAAAGTGAGTTAAAACTAAAAAAACTATACAAAATACTGTCAGAAACCTATCCACTATGCCAGCCTATGTCATGGTAACATATGTTCGGTGAGTTTCAGACACTGTTTTGTATAGTTTTTAGTTTTCAACTTACTTTCCCAAACTTAACGTATTCAACAGAATTCGCGACCATTTCTGTTTTTTGAGCCAATTAAACATTTTACATTACATAAAAACACTAAACAATTATCCAATTAGGTAGAAACGTAAATTACCTTACCTTTGCTTTCATTTATTTGTTTTTGGACGACTTTTTCGAATCTGTGTATAGTAAACCCCCTCCCCCCACCATCAACCAAATATTAATTACTAAATCACATTTTTTAAAACAAAAAAAAAAAGCATTTAGCGTTTCAACATTTTTGCTACGTTCGGCTTCATCCACTGATTGTTGGTCAAGTCCAAAACATGAATGATTGACAGAAACTCTCGAGGATCCAGATCAAATTCTGCAAGAGCACCATTTTTTTCAGTTTCGCCTTCTTTTTCACTTTTTGCAGTGGATTGCTGTACTAATATAAGAAACATGCATTTTCTCTTTTATTAAATTTTTCCATTACACCAAATTGAGCCACTGCAACGCGTGGCAGGGTACAGCTAGTATATATATATAAATGTAAATGTTGGTTCGTTCGGAATTAATTGTCTAAAAAACCACTGGACGGATGGCTTCCACGTTTTGGTATAATATGTTTACTATATCGATGTGTGTTTTTATATATTTCTTTTTAATTATAACATTATACTTAATTTTTCTATGATAAATAGGTGTTTTTCTTTGTACCAAGAGGCCATTTTTTTTATTTAGGGACAATTATTTATTACCGCTTCCTGTCACGTGACCAGTGTTACAATTTAGCAGTTTTCCTGCTAGATCTGGAGATTTCGTTTGCAATCTAGCGGGGAATTCTAGAAAATCTGGAGATATTTGGCACCCACACACCCGCATTAGATTATTAAAAAATAAAGAAAACCCGAAAAGCGATTGAAAATACTTTAAAACATAAAATAAACTCATTCATGTAATAAAAAAAAGTAGCATTTATTGCCTTTGGTAACAATTATTTATTGATTATTTGTTTTGTTTTTTACCTTTTTTTCGACTAACCATTCTTAAATCTTACTATAAAATCGATTTTTCCAAGTACATTTTAGGTGGGGGGGGGGGCATTCCAACCTCCGAAGGGGTTTGTATTACTGTACACATAGATTCGAAAAAGTTGTCAAAAAAACAAATATATAACAAATAAATGTTATCAAAGGCAAGGTAAGTTTCTTTTCTGTCAAACTGGATATATTTTTCGTGTTTTTATTCAGTGTAACATATTTATTCAGCTCGAAAAACGTACAGTGTTTACCGATGTATTTGAAAATTCAAGATGGCGTCTCACACCCTCTTTAACACCGTAAGTTTGGAAAAAGGTGTTATAAATAAAAAAAACTATACAAAATACTATTAAAAACCCGCCGAATATATGTCAACCTGTCACAGTAATATGTATTGAGCGAGTTTTTAACAGTATTTTATCCGGTTTTTTATTTATAGCATCTTTTCCCAAACTTACCGTGTTAAAGAGAGAATCAGACTCCATCTTGAATGTTCCAATACATCGGTAAACACTGTATGGTTTTCGAGCTGAATAAACATGTTACATTGAATAAAAACACGAAAAATATATCCAGTTAGGTAGAAAAGTAACTTATCTTGCCTTTGATAACATTTATTTGTTATATATTTGTTTTTTGACAACTTTTTCGAATCTATGTGTACAGTAATAAAATCCCAACATTGCATCACTAAAAAAACACCACATCGTTTTTTGCTCATATAATTTTTTCCCATTTTTTTAGAAGCGTCAAATAAAATCACATTTTCCTCACCTCCTTCTTTTCGCTTTTAATTGAGGTAAAAAAGCGAATGAAGTGACCAAGCATATCTGCGCGGTATATGGAGAAAACTCTATAGCTGAGAGAAATGTTTGAGATTGGTTTACCAGATTCAAATTCGATAATTGCAACAACCAATATGTATATAAGTTAGAAAAGCATTTCATCTAAGGCATGAAAATTGTTAAACAAAATGTTTTTACTATAGGCTTTAAAAATAAAGGTACAAGATTCAATTTGAAATTTATTTATCTCCAAAGTGCACTTTTATAAATTTTACAAAGTAAGGTATAAACGTTTAATACCTTACTTTGTAAAATGTATAAATTTTACAAAGTAAGGTATAAAAAATTAATACCTTACTTTGTCCTCGTGGAGAGGTTTATTATTATTGTTTAAAACTATCACCTTTGTTATTAGTACTTTACTATACTATCATTATGATAATTACTAATAACATTATTTTTACCGTTCAACAAATTCGTTTCAATTTCCAACCATTCATTATGCATATTGAAATCAATTGCATCTCTTTTTTGCCGTTTGAATAAAACTCTAATATGTTGCAAAATTAGTTTTAAGAACAAAAAAATAAAAAAGTAAAGAATTTTTCTTCCACAAACGTCTAAAATAATTCACGTGAACACTTTCGAACATTGGTGTTAGGAATGAACGCTGTACATACTACAAATTTCCAGTTTTTTTTTTTCATTGTCTTTCATTTACATTCCGATACTATTTTGTGATCAAGAGCGGAGGACCGCTTGAAATATATATATATATATATATATATATATATATATATATATATATATATATAAAAATATTAATTACAAAAAGTAACATCGTTTTCATGCTTCAAAAAACCCTCATAACCTTTAAATCACTATTCTAGAAGCCTATGTGGACTTTTAACACACACACACATATATATATATATATATATATATATATATATATATGACTAAATTCAACCACTCTGATGAGTCGTAGACGACAAAACACGTATCAGTGGATAATTATATATATATATATATATATATATATATATATATATATATATATATATAGTCATCCACATGCAGTACTGTTTCGCTGTTTCACAGCTCATCAGTGCGGCTAGACAGGCAACTAATTCAAGCCAGGATTGAAACCCGACCGTCTGTACGACACTCAAGGCCTCTACCATTACGCTATTGGCGGCTGCTGAACGAGTAGTGAATTTAACGATGTTTTAACATCGTCCGAAATACCTCCGCTCGATTTGTTTACACAAAGAGCGTCGCTTATATGCTAATGGTAATTCGTGTATCACTTCTCAATATGCTCAACTCAAGGTGAGGAGAACGAGAATGAAGGGAGCCATAATCGAATGTTAAAAAAATAATACATAAGTCGAATAAAAAAAAAAAATACGAAGTGTAATACAACCCAAGAAA
>NC_136508.1:96991464-96996464 GCF_053919585.1 Euprymna scolopes | reverse complement strand
TTTAAATAATTCTAAATAAGAAAAATCATTTATCTTTTTAGTTCAACTATTTTACTGTGCAATATTTATATCAGCGTGAAATAGATTAAACTTTTTTTTAAAGTTTATGACCGTTTTTGTTATCCCAAAAGCTTATTAATAATTATTTGTGGTAAATGTCGTGGCCGTGCAGGTGTCAGAATTTTGGAGAATATACTTCCAAAATAAACTATTAAAATTGTTTAAAAAATAATAGAAATATTATTTTTTCTTTTAAAAAAAGTGTTTACAAAATGCCGACAATAAAAAAATAATATTTGTATTATTTTTTAAACAATTTTAATAGTTTATTTTGGAAGTATATTCCATAAAGAAAATAAACAACCAACTTTAAACGGAGAAATTACGAGTTTTGTACATGTTATTCGCAGTTTTGTGTTAGGGTTGTCAAAAATTCCCCCCAAATTCTGATACTGCTAGTGGCGCTGTGAATAAAAATAACGTTTAAAATTACGGCAAACGAGTAGTTTCCAAGATATGAAGAAATGTTAGTTTTAAAAAATTGGGATCACTTTTCTATAAAAATTTAACGTAAAATGAGCACCAACTTTATGGCCATCGTTTTTTTATGGCGCTTTCTTTTTAACAAATAAAAGCGAAGAAAAATGAGTATGGCTACTTTTATGTTGGAAGTTGGGAGTCAACGTACAATGAACACAGTTTAACGTAAAATGAGCACCCCCTTTCAAAAAGTGTAAACAGAATTTTTGTCGGGGAGAGGGGGTCAACTGTAGGTGCTCATTTTACGTTTAGTTGTGTTCATTCCTACATCAAAGAGGCACTTCGCCTTGTTTAAGGCGAAAATGTAATTTTAAAAAAATGGCCATAAAGTAGGTGGTCGTTTTAGGTTAAATTATCTCCCCCTTTTTTAACTAACATCTCTTTATATCTTGGAAATTATTTGTTTGCCGTAATTTTAAACGTTATTTTCGTTTTCAGCACCCCCGAAAACCTATAAAAGTGGTAATTTAAAAGGATTTTTCGAGGGTAGACTAATTTTGCCCATTTACCTTATTTCTTTATTTTATCGTTTTTGTCATGTAATTTTCTTTTTTTTTTTTGTATTAAGTCAAACATGGTACGATTTTCTTTTAAATTATTTCTTTAGATATGTGAACTTCATTTTCCTCCTGAAGACATACAGCGAGAGGCATCAGCATTTGATGAAAGGACTGGAAAGACAATTAGTGTTAAATTAAAAAATCCGTTAGAGTATTCTGTAGTGATGTGGAAATGAGTGCTATAGGGGAGTATAGAATTCCTAAACATGTAACAGAGAAAAATACTCTGCAGATTTTGATGGAAAACATGAAAAAATGGACCTCGAAGAACAGGAAATGAAAACTTCTAATATAAGTTCTTTATTAAAATTAATCTTATCATTTTTGCTATTAGTGTAAGATGGATCATTTAAATATTTTAAAGCCATTAAGTTCATATATGAACAATTTAACATAATGACAATGAATAAGGTTAATTATTGGAGTGAAATGATGGTATTTTCTTCCTTATTATATAACTGCTCCTCTAGAGGGTACAAACTGTTAAGAGAGGCTAAAAATGTAATTTTACTATGCTATTCAACTATTCGAAGATTAACCTTATCAACTTCTATGAATCCTGTCATTGAACAACACGATAACAATTTTCTCATGTATATTAAAAGTAAGTTCAAGTTACTAATGCAGAATGACATCACAGTATCTTTACTTGTTGATGAAATACATCTCAAACCTAATCTTGATTATAAAGGTGGTAATATTGTTGGCTTAGCTAACAACAGCAATGAACCTGCCACAAGTGCATTTGCTTTTATGCTTAGCAGTGTATTCTCACAATATAAGGATGTTGTGCATGTTATGCCAACTAAATGTCTTCTAGCTGAGAACTTATTTGACATAATTAAACGTGTAATAATTGGCTTAGAAGATATAGGGTTTAAGGTATTATCTGTTATAACAGATAATAATGCAATAAAAAAGCTATGTCTTTCTCTTGTAGCCCATCTATATATATCCATATAGCTTATTATTCGACTCAGTGCATATATAAAAATGCATTAGAAACAATTGGCTTGGCCAAAAAGATGAACGTAAATGCATGATGTTTCCAAAGTTTTGTTATGATAGAAATCATGAATTAGATCACATCCAAAGTGCTCCATTTTCTAGTTTACATAAACTTTATTCCATAGAATCTCAATCACTTGTGAAATATTGCTATAAGTTGACTTCAAAAGCTCTTTCTTCGACTACTTTTGTAAGGCAAAATGTTAATTTGGTTTTGCAAATTTTCTACGAATATACTATTCAAGGTTTAGGAAAACAGGAATGCTTGCCAAATTATGCAGAAATCGCATAATACATTCAAATATTTTATATTTGGTGGACAATACTGAATGTGAAAACACAATATAAAGGTTGTCGACTTCGTAATAAATATGCTAATCCACTTACATTAAACGGTGATAATTATAGTTTCCTAAATGTGTTCTGTGACTGGTTAGAAACTTGGAATAACATTCCTGGAAGAACTGGTAAGTTAACAAAGGAAACATATACTGCTTTGCACCATATTACTTACGAAATTTTAGAATTGACTAAATATTGTATAAATGTACTGAACATGGTGTATATATTACCAGGAAAGTTTCAGACAGATAACATTGAGGCAAGGTTTGGCCAGTATCGACAACTTAGTGGAGATCAGTATAATATATCGATACGTCAGGTGTATGAATGTTGTCAGTTTTAAAATTGAGCTTACCAATTAATAATCGAACTATTGAATTTAAAAATTAAAAAAAAACTAACTGGGGTGAAATGACAAGGGAGCAAGAGTTACATGTTTATAAATTTAACATAAATGTAACAAAAGATGATGTTAATCAATGCAAAGAAGTACTTCCTGTTATATTATACTTAGCAGGTTATTGTTGTCATGCAGTTTTCAAAAAACTGAAATGCAATAGCTGCAACAATGTAATATCCGGGAGAGAGGCTGTTGAAGAAATAGCTGAATTAAACAGCTACTTTCAGGGTATTAACAGAGGTTTTCTGCTATACCCAAATGATATAACTAATAATTTTGTCTTATATAATTATATAGTTATAAACAAACTTACAAAATGCGATTCTTTTTTACATTCGATTCATCAGAGAAAATTAGCCATGTACATAACTTTAAATATTTTGGCTGATCAGAATCGATTATTTGATGTTGACTCTTGTGATGAGGGTCACACGATTCAGCAAATTGAAAAAAAATGCTGATATGGAGTTCACCAAATTCTCTTATAAACAATTTTTGTCGCAAAGAGAATGACAATATTAGTTTTAAAAAATATCAGAAAAAGAATAATCCAAATTTTAATTAAATTCTACAACAGATTTTTGAAAATTTTTTATTTATTTATTTTTTTATTACATTTTCACCCAATTGCCACTTTGGTGTAGGGGGCTACTATCAGGGGCAACAACTATTGGGGTAATGTGTAGGGATTTGGGCAGCAAGATGTCGGTTCACATTACACTTGAACTTCTGCACGTCAGTACTGTTGGGGAAGCAGGGACCTGGAATGGAATTCCAGAGTCTAGCGGTTCTAGGGAAGAAACTATTGGAATAAAAAGATCTTTTACATCTAGGGATCTCTACAGTGTGGGGGTGGGATTTAGCTGCCTCTCGGGTCTGTCGAGGGTGCTCACGTCGTGGGGGCACAAGTGATTGCAGGTCGTCAGAGAATTCACCACTAAAATAATTGTAGAAAAGGCAGAGGGATGCAACATTTCATCGATGGGACAGGGGCTGAAGCTTAGATGCCAGTTCAGGGCCTATCAGGTTTGCGACTCCCTTTTGAACCTTGTCAAGGAGCGAGAGACTAGTAGCCGATGCACCAGCCCAGATGTGACAGCAATACTCCATACATGGGCGAATGGTGGCCTTATAGAGGTACAGGATACTTTCGGGTGTTAGTAGTTGTCTAGCACGGTAGAGAGAGCCCACCTTTCTTGCAGCGGCCCTGTCAATGCCTTCAATGTAATTGTTCCAAATCATGTTTCCTGTGAATGTTAGGCCAAAGAGTTTGAAAGATGTACTCTCAGATAAAGAGTCGCTGGCCATTGCTATAGGTGATAGAGAGGGTTTCTTGTAATTATTGAATGAAACTAGTTTAGTCTTGGCAGCATTGAACGTGACCAACCACTTTTGTCCCTATTCCACCACAGATTGGAGGTATTCCTCTAGTGTTTCTACCATTTCTTTAGAAATGTGTTCATTCGTCTTTCTGTCGTGCCTGCCATAGAGTGTAGTGTCATCAGCATATATACCCATCTCAGAGGCAATTTTGTCGGGGAGGTCATTTATGAATATCAGGAACAATAGAGGTCCAAAGATAGACTCCTGGGAACCCCTGCATTTATATCATATTGTTTAGATGTACGACCGCCGAGGACAACCTAGATTCTTCTCTTATCTAAGAAGGATTTAATTATGTTAAGTATTCTACCAGTGATACTGTATGATCTAATTTTCCTGAGGACACCCTCATGCCATATCCTGTCAAAAGCCTTAGATATATCTAGAGCTACCGCTCTGCCCTCCTCCGCTTTGTCCAGTGAATGGTATATACGTTCAGAGATTACAGTGAGGATGTCTGCTGTGGAACGGGCTTGTCTAAATCCATATTGTTTGTCCGTCAGAAGTTAAGCACCTATAAGGTGATGGACTAGAGCATGGTTAATTAAGGTCTCAAATATTTTGGCAAAAAGTGGGAGGAGGCTGATGGGGTGATAATTTGATGGGTCAGTCCTTTCGCCAGACATCTTGAATACTGGTACAACAGAAGCAGTTTTCCAACAGCCCGGAAAGCATGATTCATTAAGGCATTTGTTGTAGAGTTTGGAGAGAACTGGAGCTACTTCGGCTGAGCACTTTTTTAATAGCACAGCTGGGATAAGATCGGG
>NC_136508.1:96881464-96983964 GCF_053919585.1 Euprymna scolopes | reverse complement strand
CAATGGCGAACTAGCACCGTGTGTGTTTGTGTGTATGTATGTGTGTGTTGGGGTGGAGAGGGCTCCCGTAAGCCGTTGTGAAGGCAACTTTTCCAGGAGAAGCAAATCTCTGATTTAAAAAATCATAAAGCGGGAGACCAGTACCCGCATTAAGCTGGTCTGTATTTTAACTTGTTGCTGGCTATCTTGCTCATGCTTGTTACAGGATTTCAACATTTTGAACCGAGAGAGATTTAGCTGTTGTACAAAGCTAAGACATCATCTGTGTATAGATACTCCCTCAGGCATTTGTCTATTAAAATGGTTCTGTGACGATGGAATTCATTTTTGGGCTCATGGAATTTAAGTATCTGAGGGAGTGGTACTCATCTGATAAGACGTTGGAATCATCATATATATATATATACATACATATCATATATATACATACATATCATATATATATATATACATACATATATATATATATATATATATATATATATATATATATATAGCGTGTTTTTGTTTTAACTTCACAATATTAGTTTTTTGTTTAGAGTTGCCCCCTTACACCGTGTTTAAAAAGATACGGATGGGTATCGATCCTCTGTTTCGTAAAATACTTTTTTTTTTACTAATATTAACAATTAGTATAGATCTCCCGAAAAATTGAGTCGTAGAAAAACTTTTAACAAATATCTTAGTGACCCCTGACGATTGAACCTTATTCATGATCTACAGACCCACCCTCAAACAAACGGTTCGAATTCTTGTAATGCAGAGCCAACCCTCTTTTTCCTTAGTAGGAAAAGAAACATGTTTTCAACACCCGAAGAAGGTCGCAGGTGTCAGCGACTGAAACGGTGTGCTAATAACACCTAAGATGAGGACAATAGTCCGATCAATCATCATGACACAAGCATTCACATCTCATCTCAAAAATTTAGAATTGCTTTGTCTCTTGTTCAAAAATCTTCTCGTACTCCAATCTGCTTAAGAAGAATCTGCTGTGTCGAACACGTGGTACTCTACCTGATCAGATTTAGAACGCGTCTTTTCCTGTCGCTCTGGGTCACGTGTGTAACATGTCACTCGCTCTCTCTCTCTCTATCGCTAACCTTAAGGGTCCATATTTTTCTTTTTTTATATAATATTTTTCTTTCTTCCTTCCTCGCCGTGAAGTCACCTCGCACACGGCTCGGTATTTGCATACGTTAACTGTTGCTGCTACTGCATCCGCATTGCGTTACATCTGTATGTACATAAAAATAGGTATGTTTTCCATCAGTTCATTTCATCCCATCACTTTCCGTGCTTTATATTCAAAGCTATTAGAATTTAGGCTCAAATAATCAAACTATTCTCAAATTGCGAAACAGTTTTTAGATTCCTGAACCAGTTTTTGCATAATTACTCAGAGATTACTCTGGAAAAATAGTTGCATCATTCTACCGCTCAAGAAAGTATCTCATACCCGACGCAATCGTCCAACTGTATAATAGTCAAGTACGTCCTAAAATAAATTACCGTTGCCAGCAAGAGCTTGTCGCAACAACCTTCCCTGTCTTGACAGGGTTAAAAACCTTTTCTCCTCCCTACGATTTCCTTATCACTTCTCCCTCTCTATCTCTTTGCTCTAGTGTAACTTCCATGGCAAGTGCTCGACTGAGCTTCGATTCATGTCCCCCTCTGCAAAACATTCACAAAAAAACACACCTCTAGTTACAATCACTCTAAACAATTTTTTCTCACTCTATTTGTGCCTTAATCTAAACGCAAATTCAATGAACAAAGTTTCTTTCCTAGAACTATACGTCTGTGAAATGAGGCTGATTTTTAGCTGACTACAACGTGGTCATCTTCAAGTTCAATGTAAACAAGTTCTTGTTGAACTGTCCTTTTAAATAATCAAATTTTATTAAATCTCAACCCTGCTGATCTCTATGCTGTTGTTTCACTGACCACCTTGCATTGACCCTTATTCATTAACCCTTAGCCTCGAGTGGCTTTCAGGCCTTTATATGTGTTGACCCTTTGTATAAAAAAGAAGATAGTAAATTTAATAGATAATAAACAAAGGAAAAACAGATCAACAACCTATTCAAACTATCGACTGAGGTCAGGCAAACATCTCTTAAACCGCATTACACATTCAAAAACATTCTTACAGCCGCCACCTACCTTTTTACCTAACACATATCGGGTTTCACTTTTACCTTGACCAGATTTAGATCTACGTACATTCAGTCATAATATATTGTGCCAATCCTTTTTAACTAATATTACTCCGTCATTTTATTTATGTAAATAAACATTAATGAAAATCAGACCACCTAAGTTACAATTTAAAAAAAAGATTAGAAATTACATTACCACGATTAGAGCGACAAGATAAATCAGCAACATAAGATAATTAAGAAGATTAAAGCGCGTGAATTACTTTACTCGTCGTACTCTTTATGTCTGAATGACAAGCTTTAGATAACTAGATTTAAAGATAGACGTTAATTACTTAATATAAGATAGGAGACAGCACTTAACTGTAAGCACTTTAAAAAATTACACTGAATAGACGTTGAGCAAATAGCACGAGTTGCTCAAGAGGAATAATAATCATCTGGTCATTTATTGTATCATATTATATTGTATCTTAGATCAGAATGTTTCGTGTTTATATGCGGATAGACAATTGCGTCGGGAGTGCGATATCTTTTGAAGAATAAGGAAACGCCTGAGGAGAAAAATAGAAGTAGTCCATTCTTAAGTTGCGTTCATTTAATCTGCACATTTATCACTGAAAATGCTGTTTTAAACCGAAGCAGGGTAGATAGGGGCTCAGTTAGAGATGCCTGATCACACACACAAAAATATGTATGGAATGTGTAAATATCTTTACTGGACGATTTGTAAAATTTGAATAACCACCATAATCGATCACCTCGGTGTGTAATGGAGTAGTATTGTCCTTAACATAGTGCATATGAGAGCGCGAGAAAATATCAGCAGCAGCAAAAGATGGCTTGCTTGCGTAGAGATTAGCAGCAGCAGTAACCGAAAAAAGCGCATATGCAAAATAGGAAGTGTGCGCGAGAAGAAAAAAGGAAAAAAAGGAGAAAAATGCACCACGTGGTCAGATAAACAAGGTCGGCGTCGAAAAAGATGGACATATAAGAAATTGCTGTCTGTTGCCGGCGTGTAGTGAAGCAGAAGCGAGAGACTTTTTAAGCTGGTATCGATGCGGGGGGGGGGAAGAAAAACAAACGGTAATAAACGAAATGTGTTAAAAAGAAAATAAAAGCCGAGTCGGATTTATTTTTGTTTGTTTGTTTGTTCCTTTTCGACGGTGCCGGAAGGTGTATGGGTCTGAGATAGGTTTGAACTGTAATTAACACAATTCGATCGTAACGACCATTACAACAAATCCTGGTAACATATACCAGAAAGAACACTTCTTGCAGCCACGTACTTAGAAAACGGAGCAATTAAACCTGACAGAGTGATATGGGACAAGAAAGAAGAAGAAGTAACCTTAGTCGAAGTCAGTGTCCTAAAGGACGCTGAATTAAACGGAGCTGAAAGAGAAAAGATAACGAAATACTAAGATCTTATGTACGGCATGAAAAGAAACTGGAATCTTAGGAAAATCTTCATCATTCTAGTAATTCTAGAAGCAACAATATTCATAAAAAAGTATTTAAAAGAAACCTGGCAAATATATCCGTGAACCAAGTGCAAGAGCGATACAAACAATTACAATGTTAGAATCTTAAACAAAGATATCTCGTTTGGAATGTATAAGAAAGCGAGCGAATGTCTGGCATCCTGTAGGATGCCCCGTTCCCTGAGAAAACAAAATAATAAGAGAATAAAAAAGTTTTAAAAAGAGAAACGAAGGTGAACGTGTTATGGTATTTTTTTTTATTCGTTACCTTTTTTACCAGATATCACCACCAAAGACCACTGGGGGATATCAAGGCCCGGAAGCCACTCAGGGATAAGGGTTATTGCAAGTACATTACGTTAGTGTGGAGATTTGATGAAGTGCTTACTTAAGGGGGCGGTTCATTAGGAATTTGTTAACGTTGGACTTGAAGACATCCAAGTTGTAGTCCGGTGGGAAGCAGGCAGACGGAAGAGAGTTCCACAGGCGTGCAGTTCTAAGAAAGAAGCTTTGTTCATGGAATCCGCGTTTTGATTTAGGCACAGATATAGAGTGGGGGAAATTTTTCACAGTGGATTCAGCTAGACGGGTGTTTTTCGTGAAAGATTGGCGAGGGGGGACCAGAGATTGGAGTTCAGACGAGCACCTGCCATGGAAATAACGATAAAACAAGGATAGGCTCGCAACGTCTCTTCTGTGGGAGAGAGGTTGCAGGGTAGAGAAAAGGGCATCCCCCACTAAGCCACGAAGTCTATTTTGTACTCTGTCAAGGCAGGATAGGCTGTTTTTAGCAGCTCCTGCCCAGATATGGCAACAGTATTCCATCCTTTCGGATAGTTTAGTTGTCTGAACCTAATACGTCGGAATCCGACGGCCGAGTCCATTTTTTTTTTTTTTTGCATCGACCGGGATAAAAACCATATTTATTATTTTTCGTTGATGATAAATTTGAGAGGATGAACGTAATTTCATCTTTCCATTTTTGTCGTTTCACAGGACTTTTTTTTTTAAAGTATGCCTATAAAAATAGACAAAGCGGAGGTGAAATCCGATTGATGAAGTGGAAAGTCGATTGTTGTCCTTTTTTCTTTTCTTTTTTTTCTTTTTTATTTTTGAAGATTACAAAAATATTTACTGTATTGTTTCTTCGGTATTTGACCTAAGCATTTTATCCTACAAAAATGTCCATCGATTGTGGGAAAAAATCGTGTCACGTAAGTGAATAGATAGCTAGATAAAAAAAGTTTGTGAGTGTATGTGTGAATGTGTGCGTGTGTGTGTGTGTGGAAGAGAGAGAGAGAGATAATATGTGTGTGTGAGTGTGTGTGTGTGTGTGGAAAGAGAGAGAGAGAGTGTGTGTGTGTGTGTGTGTGTGCGAAAGATAGAGAGGTAGAGAGAGAGTGTGTGGGTGTGTGGAAAAGGGAGAGAGAGACAGTGTGTGTGTCTGTGTGTGTATGCGTATGTATGTGTGTGCATGTGTGTGTGTGTGCATGTGTGCGTGTGTGTGTGTGTGTGTGTGTGTGTGTGTGTGTGTGTGTGTGTGTGTGTGTGTGTGTGTGTGTGTGTGTGTGTGTGTGTGCCTGGAAGAGATAAATGGAGAATAGATGTCCAAAATTAATTCTTCGGTTGGTAACCGGGAAGCGCTTCCATGGGAATTTACCACAAACATTTTATCAGACAAAAATGTTTTATATATATATATATATATATATATATATATATATATATATATATATATATATATATATATATATATATATACTGTTTTAACAAAAACCAAGACTTCAAGAAATGGGTTGATAGCAACAAAAAGTGTATTTAATTCTTGAAGTCTTGGTTTTTGTTAAAATAGTATATGAATGCTCAATTATGAAAAATGATAATTTTGTTGCTTACTTTTTAAGTGATCTCTCCTTTTTGGCTTAAATTTATTTGCATATGAAGAATTACTGAATTATATTAACCCAGTATAATTCTGAATACTCCAAATTGGTATGAATTTCTTACAGAAACATATATGCACATATGTAACCATCAATGTATACCTGCTATGTTTACTCATTGAGCATTTTTTGGTAGACACATGTTGTTTCACTGGATGTACTTCTAGGAAACTAAACTCTACTGCCATAATATATATAAAAAAATCCATGTGAACTTTTTCGAACATTATTGCTAGGGATGAACGCTGTCCACACTACAAATTTCCAGTTTTTTTCAACGGCTTTCTTTTTCGTTTTCATTTCGAAACGTTTTGGTGACCAAGAGCTTGAAATATAAAAAATAGCAATAAAAATATTAAATGCAAAAGTAACATCGTTTTTCATGCTTCAAAGAATCCTCATAACTTTTAATATATATTTGTCTTTACATAAGCAGTAGTTTGTTGCTACACAGTCATGAGCATGTTTCGGTCTACTAGTATTTACTAACTAGAGACCTCATCAGGCAACAACCCTTATTTCCGAAAACGGAATTCTAAACGAAGAGCGAAAATCCATCCTCGGCAAAAGAAGGCTTTTTTTTTTCATTAATTTTTTTTTCATGAGTGTGAAGAACAGGGTTGAATTGTGTGCGAATTTATTAGTTTATTCATTCTCGTATCTGTTTATTTACTTATTTATCTGTGACTTTATTAATTTTTGTGTTGGTGTTAGGGGTTAGAGTTTGTGGGTTGGGGTATTTGGTTCTAAATCTAAGGCTATATAGATGTTATCTTTAACAAGCGAGAGGCTTAAAGTTGAAATTACCACGAACATTAAAATAGTCCACTTCCTAGATGTCACACTCAACCTAAACAAATGAATTTATTAACTCTATAGGAAAGAGAACAGTAACCTTTATATGTCCACCTCCTCTCTAACCATCCTAAAGCTATAATTAAACATATACCAGATCCATTAGTAGAAGAATTAGCTCAAACTCCTCATCCAAAGAAATATTCAATAAACGCAAAGATTTTTACAACAACGCCCTAATTAACAGTGGATATAAGGAAACCAAATTAGAATATATAGAACCCTCGAGTAATACAACCACATCTAGAAAAACTCGTAAAAGGAAAATCATTTGGTTCACTCCTCCGTTCAACCAAATGGTCAAAACAAACTTGGGTAGAAAATTCATTAATCTCATTAAACTACACCCCCCAACAACATGCTCCACAAAATATTCAACAAAAACACAATCAAACTGAGCTACGGTTGCGGCAATAACTTAGAAAAGATAATAAAAACCATAATAAAAACTGACACAATACACAATTTAGGGAACAGGGTAACAAAAACGTGCAACTGTATTAATAAATCCAAATGCCCCCTTAAGGGAAAATATCTCACAACCTCTGTAATTTATCAAGCAAATATTAGGGCCAAGGAAGACCCCACTACTTACAAATCCTACATCGGCCAAACTAGTAATACCTTTAAACAGAGATACACAGGCAACAAAAGCTCTTTTCTAAACCCAAATTACAAAGATAAGACATCATTAGCTACATACTACAATGATCTAACGAGTAAAAATTTAACACCTATTGTTGACTGGCACATCCTAAAAAAGCAAAAACTTGCCATTCACTAAATTCACCTTGCCTTCTTTGCTTAAATGAAAAACTATTTATCACAAAATTTAAGGATAGGGATAAACTCTTAAATAAGAAACAAGAAACCTCCATAAATTGCAGACATTATAAATCGCATCTGCTCTCTCACTTGCGAATTACTCCCCAATATATTCAACTCCAACACGACTCATATGCAATATCCGACAGTTGAAGACCTACACATCCTAACCTCCTCAGGCCCAACATTCACGAAATCCAAAACTACACTTTTCCTGAGTAAAACCATGCATAAAAAAATAAATAAATAAAAAATAAAAAAATAATATAAAAAATGAAAAAGGCTAAATTTAACCATCATAACTTTATAAATGACATATATCCTGAATTTTGCAATTACCATCATTAAAAAAGTCTTTAATAAATTTACTAATACACAAATTAATGAATCAACATTAAAGAAACAGATGAAAGAGAAATTGATATTGGGGAGGTCCAAAAATAACCGATTTTGTTTAAGTAAGATAAAACAGAGCTATTAAATGATGTCACTTCTCTTCTACTTTTCTTAGTCCCTCTTCCTTCTTCCCCATTCCATTTCCCCCTACCACCCTCCTTCCTTTCTCTTTTTCACGCCTCCACCCCCTTCCCTCTCTTCAACCGTTCACTGGAAGCCAAGACAACATTCAACAGACCCGGGTAAATTCCTAAACTCAGATATAAGCATATTAAATTGAAATAAACTTTTAAAAAAAGAGAATTTTATGAGACATTGACCCTTGAAGGTCTCAGACATGGACGAACGAGCAGCCTCTCGCTTGTTAAACATACATCTGTATAGCCCTAGATTTAGAACCAAATCCCCCAACCCACAAACTCTAACCCCTAACACCAACACAAAAATGAATAAAGTCACCGATAAATAAATAAACAGATACGAGAATGAATAAACTAATAAATTCGCACCCAATTCAACCCTGTTCTTCACACTCATGATAAAAAAAAAGATAAAAAAAAGCTTTCTTTTGCTGAGGATAGATTTTCGCTCTTCACTTAGAATTCCGTTTTCGAAAATAAGGGTTGTTGCTTGATGAGGTCTCTAGTTAGTAAATACTAGTAGACCGAAACATGCTCATGACTGTGTAGCAACAAACTACTGCTTATGTAAAGACAAATATAATCTGCTCTACATCTGTATTGAGCGCTCTTGTATGAACCGCGTTATATTTCACTGGTTACCCAACCTTTGGAAAATAGCAACCTCAAATTATATATATATATATATATATATATATATATATATATATATATATATATATAATCAATAGGGCTATGACAACAGCATATTCTTTTCCTGGTTTTGATTCTAAGGTATATATCCATTGATATATGTTTTTTATGTAGAGTGATGTGGTTCTTGGTTGATAATTTGTGTTTAAGTGTGTCAGATAAATATTCGAGAATCAAAACAATAAAAAGAATATGCTGTTGTCATAGCCCTGATAATGAAATAGCATTATAAATAACGGCGTCTGGCAGAGCAAATACTGTAACCAGGGGTCGAAAAAATATCCTAGAACCACCGTATACATACAGTGCTCTTTTGCTGTATAATTTGTTTACGAAAAGATCATTGCTTTGTATGCTAGCGGCAGTTTATTATTTCGCTCCCCAATGTGCTCAACCCAAGATAGGGAGCATTTATAGTCATCCACATACAGTACTGTTTCACTGTATCACAGCTCATCAGTGCGGCTAGACTAGCAACTACCTCAAGTCAGGATTGAAGCTTGACTACCTATATATATATATATATATATATATATATATATATATATATATATATAGAGAGAGAGAGAGAGAGAGAGAGAGAGAGAGAGAGAGAGAGAAAGGGGGAGATAGATAGATAGATAGAGAGAGAGAGAGTGAGCGAAAGAGAGTGAGAGAGAGTTTGTGAGTGAGAAAGAAAGAAAGAGTAAGAAAGAGAGAGATAGAAAGAGACAGAGACAGTGAGAGAGAGTGAGACAGAGAGAGACAGACAGACAAACAAACAGAGACAGGGAGAGAAAGAGAGAGAGAGAGAGAAAGAGAGGGGAGATAGATAGATAGATAGAGAGAGAGAGAGTGAGCGAAAGAGAGTGAGAGAGAGTTTGTGAGTGAGAAAGAGAGAAAGAGTAAGAAAGAGAGAGATAGAAAGAGACAGAGACAGTGAGAGAGAGAGAGACAGGCAGACAGACAGACAGACAGACAAACAGAGACACAGAGAGAAAGAGAGAGGGAGAGAAAGAGAGGGGGGTGGGGGAGAATGGATGTCCGAAATTGATTCTCCGGTCATTAACTGGGAAGTGAACTCCGTTCAATTGTGAAAAAAAAAAAAAAAAAAAAAACTATGGAATGCCAAGTCGGAAACTAAAGTTACGATGCGAAATATTAAAATGACTTTTAATGGGAAATTTCAACAAAACAACGGTGCAGAGTTTATCGTTCCTATGGAAACATCTAGCGGAAAAAAAAAATTAGGAAGAAGTTATCGACTTTTAGGGTGCGTTCATTCAGTCTGCACGTTTATCGCTGAAAATGACGGACGGGCAGACAGACGCTCATACAGAGATACCTAGTCGTGACACAAAAAGATGCGCCCATTCCATCAAAGCGTTTAACGATGAAGGCTTTTACTAATTATGTAGAACAAATTAAGGCAAGACAAATGTACGACAAAGCACGATGACTGCTCCTACTGTTTATCTATCCGTGCAATGATTAGGCATGTCTTTTGAGTAACGTGACTACCCGACACAACCGATTTTAATTTAGACGGATTGGCATACAGTTTTTTTTTTAAACATCTTTGTAAAAATTAACAAGTTTTTAAGAGGTGAATGTAGTTTGCTTGAAGCATTGTTTAATGTGTATATAAAGGAAATATAAATTTATAGAACGTGATACAATGTAGCTATGTAACGGATAGACACGAACTGGAAAAAATTATAATAAATGGTTAAATAATATATATATATATATATATATATATATATATATATATATATATATATATATATATATACTAGCAGTTCAGCCTGGCTTTGCTCGGGCCCCAAGTACTGTCCATAACTGTACATATCTATATATATATTAAAAACGTTTGACTCATGTCCAGGGAACCTACATCTAAAATTTCAAGTGTTTAGACCCAAAATTGGCGGTGGAGTTTGGTACAGTTTGCAAAAGTGAACTCTCTCAACTTTGACCTCTTGGCAGCCAAATTTTTGACCAAAAACTGATTAAAATGCTTGCTGCATGTTTGAATACCTTTTATGCAAAATTTCAAATGTTTAGACACAAAATTGGCTGAAAAGTTTGCTAGAAACCACTAAGGTCAAATCTATTGAACTTCGATCTCTTGGCAGCAAAATTCTGGACAAAAACGGATGAAAAAGCTTGCCTAATGTCTGAGTACACTTTATGTAAAATTTCAAATGTTTAGACCAAAAATTGGCTGAGTAATTTGGTAGACACCGCAGAGGTCATTTTTTTTTTAAACCTTTGACCCCAATAGTAATTGTCTGTATTTTTGACGCCGATTTTGACCCCTTAATATTTTTTGTTTTGTGCTAAAATCAAATTAAAAAGTATAGAGTATTTTTTGTTTTACTTACAAAAAATGAACTGTTCGGAAAAAAAAACACACATACATAATACTCGCATGCACATGTCTCAGTTTCTATATGAATTGAAATATAATATTTATGCGCATTTTACGACCGGGCAATGCCGGACGGCCTGCTAGTAACTATGCATTTCATTAAGCTCAGATCATTTTTGCGCAATGTTTAATTGTTTTTACTTTGTTATACATTTTAAATACTTTCACTTTTATTGCCCGCCCCTATATACCAGAATTTAGTGTGGAAGGCTTATAGATGAAACTAGGTACTTAGCTTCTTTCTCACAAAAGATGTCGTTAGTCTTTCTCTGCTCAAACGCTATTTTCATGACTGAGTTCTAACTTACCCACTCCCTATGTAACAGAACGCACATGAGCACGTATGAAAATATTATCAGCAGCTGAAGGATGGATGTCAAGTGATTGTATTAGCAGCAGAAGCCGCGTTTTAACGCGTATGCAAATTGGCAAGTGTGCTTAGGCTTGTGTCTGAAGAAAAAAGAAATGAACGACAAACATCGGATCGGAGAAACAAAAGTCGAGCCAAAGGCGATGGATATGTAAAGTGAAGGCGAGGATGGGCCGGCTGTGGCCGGCGTGCAGTCGGAGGAAAGAGAAACGCGTAACAGGTTAGATGGACATGTGGCAGCTAGAAAAATATTAAGTGGTGTCGAGACGGGTGAGTAATGGTAATACATTCTTTTGTTAAAAAAGAAAAAAGTGCCGACCCGGATTTTTATTTATTTCTTTCCAGTTTTTTTTTTTTAATGAATTACTAAAGTAAAGTGTAACACTACGTAACATTGTACTTATACAAACATTCACAAAGAAAACTCATTTAACTACAACCACTGTATATAATTACCCTTTTTCTACCTCTTCTTCTTTTTCTTGTTGTTCTTCTTCCTTTGTCGTGGAAATGTACGTCGAGGGGGCACAAGTTCAACGAGTTTATCAAAACACATTCCATTAAAATATTTGTAAAACAGGTGCAGATATGTAACATTGCGGCGATGGGACAGGGGTTGGAGCTTAGTTAACAAAGTGGGACGTATTAGATTTTTGTCCCTATCCAACAGGAAGCAGCTAGTGGTAGATGCACCAGCCCAGATGTGGCAACAATACTCCATGCATGGGTGAATGGTGATCTTGTAGATGTATAGGATACCTCCAGGTATGAATAGTCTTCTAGCTCGATAAAGGGAATCCACCTTCTTTGCAGCGGCCTTCGTATTGCCCGTGAATGTTGGGCCGAGAAATTTGAAGGAAAAATTCTCAGGTAGGGTGTTATTTGTCATGGATAGCGGTGGTTGGAGAGGCGTCTTATAATTGTTAAAGCAGAACAGCTTAGTCTTATATAAATTAAATGTTACCACCCATTTGTGGCCCCATTCCACTACGGTCTGGAGACCATTTTCTAAAGATTCAGTCATTGTCTTAGATTTATGTACACCGTACTTCAGTCATTGTCTTAGATTTATGTACACCGTTCTTCCTTCAGGTATGTTATAGTGTGTTGCATCATCAGCAAATATACCCATCTCGGATACAATATTATCAGGGAGGTCGTTTATGAATATCAGGAATAATAGTGGTCCAAGGATCTATCCCTGAGGTACACTCGCATTAATGTTATGCTTCTTGGGTGTACGTCCATCAGTGACAAACTGAATGGTCGTATTATCTAAGGAGGATCTAATGATCTTTAATATTCGTCCAGTTATACCGTACGATTTCTCGTTTGCATCCATTCGTGCCAGACGTTGTCAAAGGCTAATGTTAACTAATTATTGTTAAGTACTCCGCTTAAATAATCAAACACTATTACGTTTTAATTAATAATTATTTTAATTAATGAATCATTAATTCATATCCTCGAGTGGCTTGTGGTCCTAAAAAGAGTGAATTTCTCGAGCGATCGGAATTAAAAAATAATGTTTATCTTCGTAAAATTATCGAAATTTAAAATATCCTTACGAAATTAAATCCACCACAGTGCATTTCAGTTTTGATTTAGCAAGAAGATCAGACTTTTAAAGTAAACCAATGTCTTATATCATATCAATTAATTTCGATTTTCTTCTGTAATTCTTAATATTAATGGAAAAATAACCGAGTACTCCATATGTTCAATTGAGTATTACATGTTTGCGTCAGGAGTATTAAATATGCAACGTATATTTAAAAAACTAAAACTCAGAGTTTAAAGAAAAATAAAAACGAATTTATTGTACATAAAACAAATAAACAAAAACATTTACATATGATCTAAGGGAGATAAGCAAGTTCTTGTTTCAGTCTAGTTTGCGTTTAGAAGAAAGACCGTGTTATTGAGAATTAATAAACAATAATCTTTGGTCATAGAGAAAGTCAGAAAATCTTTATAATTACCAAATGTTCAGTTTTTCTTTGAGGGTGCTTCTATGGATGGCTCTCGTCTTCAGGAGGCCTCAAGTTTTGACAAGCTTCTGGGCTTGACCATTACTCCTGATCTTAAATGGAACACGTACATCAAATCTGTTGCCAAGGCCGCTGGAAAAATGGTGGGATCTTTCTATCGATCCGGTAAATATCTCACTGCTGATGCTATTCTCTATCTATATAAGAGCCAGGTACGTCCAAGGATGGAATACTGTTGCCACATCTGGGCAGGAGCTGCTAGAAAGGACTTGTCCTGCCTTGATAGAGTTCAAAATAGACTTCGTAGCCTCGTAGGAGATGTCCTTTTCTCTTCGCTGCAACCTCTATCTCACAGAAGAGATGTTGCGAGTTTGTCTCTGATGTATCGTTATTTTCATGGAAAGTGTTCAACTGAGCTTCAATCTATGGTCCCCCCTCGCCAAACTTTCACAAGAAACACTCGTCTAGCTGTAAACACTATCAATAATTCCCCCCACTCTTTATCTGTGCCTAAACCTAAACGTAGATTCCATGAACAAAGCTTCTTTCTTAGAACTGCACGCCTGTGGAATTGTCTTCCGTTTTCCTGCTTTCCGGCTGACTACAATATGGTTGTGTTCAAGTCTAAAGTAAATAAGTTCTTGATGAGCCGTTCCATATAAGTTATCAAATTTACCAAATTTTCATTACTAATGATTACTATATTGTCCAATTTCTACTGTACACTCTTTAACCCTTATCCTTGAGTGGCCTCTGGGCCTTGATAATGTGGTGATGCCTATGTAAAAAAAAAAAAAAAATTTTATCAGATTCCTTTTGACCGGATTTTGGTCCCAGGAAATATTGGCTTGAGTTAATCTAACTAATGGCCGACAACCTGGAGTAGCGTAACGATTCAAGCTGACACTTTTGCTGACTAACTGAGGAGTTGACTATATATGGAAAGTTCCAGAAATGCCCAAAATCGAACACCACGACTTAGAACATTCCAGAAACTCTCGAAAACAGAACATTTTTAGATATTAATTTTAATGTAATGTTTCCAATAATAAAAGATATACATTTTTTATATTATTATAAGAAAAATGTTTTTTTTTTCTTAAACTTAAATCATAGCAAAGAAAAAAAAAATGAAAAAAAAACAAACATAAAATTCTTACGAAGGAGTATAACTCCGAAATATATTAATTTTATACTAGTAAATACTTGTTTATTTTTATTGCGTTGTAATTCGGCTTTCAAACGTATTTCATACGTATTTCAATTTAAAATTCAAATTCAATCTTACACTTCCTATATATATATATATATATATATATATATATATATATATATATATATATATATATATACACTGTAGGCATTAACACTTGTGTAAAGACAAGATTATCAAAACAAACCAATCTACGGAAAGCGCAAATTGGAACTGCACCTACTCAAGCTGTAACTTGTAAGTTATACGGCTTGCTTTGTTTATGAGAGCAGGGCTGTCATTCTGTCACACATGCGACACAAACATTGAAAGCAGAGTAAAACGAAGTAAATCTATGACCATCATATGTCGTATATATATATATATATATATATATATATATATATATATATATATATATATATATATATATCCTTCAGAATAATGAAATATATTTACTGGTATGCAAATCCAGTGATTTTCGGTCTTACAAAACATTATTCGATGTATAATATAATATAAATTTCACCTGTCTGTTTAAATGTATGTATGTATGTATGTATGTATGTATGTATGTATGCCTAAAACTTTCGACAAAGGCGACGGGTTTTAACAGTTCGAAGCTCGACCCTTCGGACGACAAATATCGAAAAATTGGCTAAAAACATTAATTCCTTAACCCTCAACTGGGCACTTTTCTACAAGGGGGGGCGTTTTTTTTGGGGGGGGGGGGTCCGTCAGCATTTTTGCAAGTCATCGTATCGGTTGGAATGACTTCACTAATTTCAACATTCCGAACTTCTGGTCGCGTTATGGAGTAGGGGTAAGACGTCAGGTTTTCTTTCACTTTCTTTCCGCTTTCGCGTCACGGGTTCGAGCCTGCCTGCCTACTACCACTTTTTTTTTTTTTGCTCAACACACACTTCCAAACACCCTGACAACGCTGGGCACCCTTGCTAGTATAATATATAAAAGAGCTGCTTATTACTACATTCGGTTTCACGTCTGTTTTTCATGCTGGCATGTGTTGGGCGGATTCCCACAGGTTTGAATTTGGAGGTTTGCTTGAAGAGGCTTTATTTCTGTTATTACATTACAAAGATCTTTAAAATATGAGAAACTTTTTGAAAAGACTTTGAAAATTATGTTCTTGATGTCTAGTAAAAGTTTGTGTCAGAATATTAAAGGGGAAATCTAAATAAATACTATTTATTTAAAAAAAATTCTTAAAATATTATTAAAATATGTTTTAAATCTTAAAAATAATTACATTCTTCTAGAAATTGCATCGTGTTATTACTATCGATACAAGAATTACGTCCCTTTATCACAAAACAACTGAATGAAATCGATTTTTCTGTTGTCAATTACTAAGTTATTTTAGTTGATTTTATCATTGTTTATTTATACAAAGTTTGTTTTGAAAATTCCTCGAAAATCTTTATGGGCCTTATTACTTTGGTTACTTTTTATTATTTCTTATGTTTTTCTTGATCTTCTGCTCTGAACTGAGCCTGCCACTTTATCTGCTATCTATTGTCCCAAGCACTGATCCATGATTTCAAGGTGGCCATACCATCAGAGTTTCCTGTTCAGACACATCATACTATTAAGATTCAATCCTTTTACGTTATCAGAACCAAGCCTATTAAAAAATATATTTTAGTAGTATAGAGAACGCATTAATAGAGGGAAAATACAGAGTGGCTACTCCGAATCAAATATCGATCTATCAAACACGATACTATTCAGATTTAAGTTTTAAACCCGACTGACTTAGTTTAATTATTGTATTAATTGATTATTTTTTGAAATAGCATAAAATAGAACGGAATTATTTTTTTGTATTTTCAACCCAAACAAGACACAATGCAACTTTAATGTAGGAGCTACTATCTAGAACATTTATATATTGATTGAAAATTTGGAAGTTATTTAACTTTACTTATCAAATTAACTATAATTTAATAGCAGCTTTATAACAATTTAGTTCAATTTAATAAACAGATGATATCGTAATAATTAAATTGAACTTTCAAAATCAAAAATTAAAAAAACGCGAAACAAAAACAAAAATTCTCCCTACTAAAATCTTGTAGATACAACGAATTTTAACACACGAGATATCACCTCCAACGGATTTGAACATTTGATGATCACGTTAAAAACACGGGGTTAACGTTCGATGATGTCATAACCACGCGAGATTTTGCATTCAGTCAAGGACACACCTGATTTTACGGTCAATGATGACGTAAAACACACAAGGAATTTAACGTACGTTGATGACATGAACAAGCACGGGATTAACGTTCTATGATGACGTCAAAAACTAGCGAAATTTAATGATCAATGATGATGTCAAAATTGACGGGGAAAATTCTCGGAATTTAACGTTCGCTAACGACATTCGGGATTAACGTTCGATGGCAACGTCAAAAATTAGCGAAATTCAATGCTCGGTGATGTCAAAAACTGACGAGAAAAATACACGAGAACGCTTGATGATGACGTCATCAATACGTGGTTAAACCCACGGAATATTACGTTCGTTGACGACGTCAAAATACGAAATTAACACTCATGACGCCAAAAACGATTTTATGTTCAATGATGACGTCAAAACATGGCAAAAACGAGATTTTATTTTCGATTATGACGTCAAAACACGAAGTTAACGCTTTATTATGACGTCAAAAACGCACAAGATTTTATGTTAAATGATGACGTCAAAACGTAATTAACGCTTGATTATGACGTCAAAAACGCACAAGATTTTGTGTTAAATGATGACGTCAAAACGTAATTAACGCTTGATTATGACGTCAAAAACGAGATTTTATGTTCGATAATTATACCGTAGACACACGAGGTTAACGTTCGATGATGACGTCAAAAAGTAGGATAATACAAGGTTGGAAGCGTAAATTAGCAGAGGTGGAGGAGATCGAGGCTTAAAAGATGGAAAGCCGACAAAGCAAAAATAAACTGTATACAAAGGAAGAGGCGTTTGTGAAAGGGTGCAGAGGTTTTGTTATGGACGAAACAAAAAATGTGATAACAACTTGTTTCGTTCATTTGTTGAGTGGACAAATGTTTCCGGACGCGAAGCGTGAGAAACAAATCTGCGGTTTGGAACCATTTATTTTTATTTTGAAGTTTGAAGTTTGAAGTGGTTGTGCGTTGTTTCTTCGAGTGAAGCTCCTACGGATTATTTGCCCTCGGTTCAAAATCGGAACAGCAATGGGGTCATCCTCATCCCACACTACTTTCTCCCCCCCCCATCTCTCTCTCTATCCCTTCGGCTTTCCAACAACTTACGCACCTGACAAAGGAATTCGTGGGCAGAAATACTACAAAATGAACTCGTGTGAATATATATACATATAGTGTGCCATTTTTGTAAGAGGGGGAATGGAATTTGCTCCACATTGGAAGTCGACATTGTGCCTAACTCTGCCCTCGTGAAGAGGTTTATTATTATTATTATTATTATTATTATTATTATTATTATTATTATTATTATTATATAACTATCGCCTTTGTTATTAGTACTTTACTATACTATCATTATGATAATTACTAATAACATTATTTTTATCGTTCAGCAAATTCGTTTCAATTTCCAACCATTCATTATGCATATTGAAATCAATTGCATCTCTTTTTTGCCGTTTGAATAAAACTCTGATATGTTGCAAAATTATTTTTAAGAACAAAAAAATAAAAAAGTACAGAATTTTTCTTCCACAAACGTCTAAAATAATTCACGTGAACACTTTCGAACATTGTTGTTAGGAATGAACGCTGTCCATACTACAAATTTCCAGTTTTTTTTTCATTGTCTATCATTTACATTCCGATACTATTTTGTGATATTTGAAATATATATATATATATATATATAAATAAAAAAAATATTAACTACAAAAAGTAACATCGTTTTCATGCTTCAAAAAAAACCCCATAACCTTTAAATCACTATTCTAGAAGCCGATGTGGACTTTTAACATATATATATATATATATATATATATATATATATATATATATATATATATATATATATATGACTTAATTCAACCACTCTGATGAGTCGTAGACGACAAAACACGTATCCGTGGATATATATATATATATATATATATATATATATATATATATATATATATATATATATATAGATATATATAGTCATCCACATACAGTAGTTTCGCTGTTTCAACAAATTTTCCAATCATTCATTATACATATTGAAATCAATTGCGTCTTTTTTTTTGCTATTTGAATTAACCGCTAATACGTTGCAAAAATTTCTTAAAATAAAACAATAAAAAAATACAGCATTCTTCTCATACAAACGGCTAAAATAATTCACGTGAACACTTTCGCTGTCCATACTACAAATTTCCAGTTTCTTTTTCAACGTCTTTCATTTTCATTTCGATACATTTTTGTGACCAAGAGTGGAGGACCGCCTGAAATAATAATAAAAAAAAATTAAATACATATATATATTGCAAGTATAGTCGCACTGAAGAGCTGTGATACAGCAACACAGAACACCTGTAGATGACTATTTAAGCCCTCCCCTCCTTGGATAGAGCACTGTCCTAAACGGTTTTCGCCCACTGCTTGCTGTTGGTAAGGCAAACCACTTTGTTTGTAAATAAAAACAAATCTAACAAAGCACTGTAAAAAAAAGCGGCGGTCAAACCTATTCATCTGCCTATCTAACTTTCTATCTATCTATCTATCTATCTATCATAAACACAGACATACACACACACACACACATATATATATATATATATATATATATATATATATATATATATAGATAGATAGATAGATAGATAGATATAGATATAGATATAGATGTTATTTGTTTTTGCGATACGTCTTGAATGAATTCAATTATTTACGATAGTACATTTTTACCTAAATGCGAGTTGGGAATAATTTTCCCTTTAACCAATTTGGTACCCCCACATGGGGAGCGGCACATATATTATTTTAAAAACATAATTATCTACTGACACGTGTTTCGTCGTCTACGATTCATCAAGTGGCTGAATCTAGCGAGATTCAAAAATCGGAACCCCATGGTAAGAAACCTAAACCCTTACCCCTCGTCCATCTCGCTGACTGTTCGGATATATCGCGATTTACGTATATGTTATTTGTTTTTGTTTTTGCGATACGTCTTGAATGAATTCAATTTTTTATGAAAGGGCATTTTTACCTAAATGCGAGTTGGGAATAATTTTCCCTTTAACCTATATATATATATATATATATATATATATATATATATATATATATATATATATATATATATATATATATATATAAAGGAGATTAGAACAATAGTCTAAAGAGCAAAGTGTATTTTAATGTAATAGTTTTAATGTAATAGTGAAATTACTAATTTAATTAAAATACAGGGAAAGAAAAAGTGCTCGTTGTAATTTAGATATATAATAAGCTCGATAGGTAAATATCCTAGAGCTAATTTAATATTTAGTAATGTGATTGATAATTTAAAAATCAAATTATAATTAAATTAAAAATCCGTTTCATAAGAAGGAACAACAACAAAATCAATTATTTGTACGATCGTTTCGGAAAACAGTGTTTTTATTGTGGTAGACATCAAGTTACGGAAATATTGTGAAGGTTTTTTTATTAAATGTGAAAGACACCATAAATAAACCTAGCATTAAAATTAAGGCAGATGTATCTTTTAATTTTTCGCCTTTTGAAATCAGGAACTATAAATAAATAAATAAATAAAAGTGAGGAATAAAAGTTGCATGTAAGTAAGTTTTTTTTATATAGTTTAAAAGGTTTTAAAAAATTCCAAGACTATATATATATATATATATATATATATATATATATATATATATATATATGACACCCTGAACTGAAGATTCCCGAAAAGATGAAACACTAGTGTATGTAGGTATTTAATTATTATAGTAAAAAAAATAATTATGACAGCCCCTTTAAGAAATTCGTTTCTTATTGTTGAGCACTTTCAGTTGAATTAAAGCCGGTCAATTTAGCTCTTATGCATAGATCATCGTATAACGATTAGATCACTGTCTGACTGACGTAAATGAACATTTAAAATTAAAAATGTTTAAATTCAACGTTATTTCATGCGGTTAATGGTAGCCGAATGGATTAGTTCTTCGCAAGTCGAGCCAGAGATGTCTCGTGCTGCGGGGTTCAGATCGTTCGACTGGTATTAATCGTGACACCCTGCACTGAAGATTCCCAAAAGGATGAAACACTAGTGTCTGTAGGTATTTAATTATTATAGTAAAAAAAATAATTATATATATATATATATATATATATGCATTTATTATAAATAATTATTTTCATATCTACAGCCACTAGTGTTCCATGCTTTTGCAATCTTCAGTGTAGGAAGTAGCGATTGCTGCTGGTCGAAAAATTCGAACCCTGCCACGGAATCACGGTTGACTCTATTAGCAAGGAACGTTACACCTGGGCCACCGTCAACCGTCGTAAATGTAGTGGGATATTTGACATTTATAAAGCCAAATACAGGCATAAAGTTATTAAGGCGATCTATAGGGATCAAGCGAAATCACGATCGTGCGCACACACACACACACGCACACACACATACACGCACACACACATATATATAAATTAAATTGAAACAAATGAGGAACTTTATTAAATCATCACGTCAATTAGGACGTAACTGAGAGGAAAATGGAAAAGAGTCACTTTAGCCCATGACATTTCGAAGACCACTCCTCGTTTCTCAACCTAAAAGTTCCATTTTATCTTTGTATACATATAGTGTTATAATGTCGATTGTTCTCCTCTTCTGGTGAGAAGCATTTAGCTTCGCAATGCCATGGCATAAAGAGGATCTTTTCTATTTTGCTCTCATTTTCTTCCTTATTGATCTGATGATTCAATAAGGTTCTATGTAACTTTTATTCCTCATTTTTAAATTTAATTTATGAATTGCTCCTCTTAACCGGGTAGAGATTTTACTATCTTGATAGGTTTACTTTTATAAAGAAAATGTCCTTTTTTAGCTAATTTTTTAAAGTTCACACACACACACAAATACACACACACACACAAACATACACACACAAACACACACATACACACACAAACACACACACACAGACACACAAACACACACACACACAAACACACACACAAACACACACACAAACACACACACACAAACACACACACTCAAACACACACACGCACACACAAACACACACACACACAAACACACACACACACAAGCACACACACACACACAAACATACACAAACAAACACACACACACACAGACACACACAAACACACACACAGACACACACACAAACACACACACAAACACACACACAAACACACACACACAAACACACACACACAAACACAAACACAAACACACACATACACACACACAAACACACACACACAAACACACACACACACACAAACACACACACACACACACATACACACACAACACACACAACACACACACACACACATATATATTAATAAAAGCACGTCGTCCATATTCTATGTACGATCAGGATTGGTAGACTCACGATACTACACTTTGATCGTGTCATAAGGCTAAGTTTTCTCCTCTGTAATACTTTCTTACATAAGTTTTTTTTTTAATTCAGAAAAATAACAATGAAGCTATCATTTAGTGCAAAAGGAAAAAATAAATAGATAATTGAGAATTTGCCGGAAACGAACACGGTCTACCTATTGCCTCCCCCTCCCCCATAAGCAGTACAGATGACATAAAAAATCTATACAAAAAAAAAAAAACTACGGGTGACTGTTCTGCAGATCTGGTTTCAATCGATCGACGGTGTAAAAAGTTTTTGTGTATCGCTTTTCACGCATTTGATCACGATATTTACGGTGTTAATTCCTGAAAAGTTGGAAAACAAATATATAAAACTAATTTTATCTGTATATCTGTCAGTGTTTCTATGAGTTCGTTCCCTATGAACTCGAAAACGGCTGGCCGATTTTCATGGAATTTCACACGAGGGTACTTTATGTACTTGGCAGTGTTCTTAAAAAAGGTGTTGTATCAGAATATCTTCGATAAGTATCGATTATCAATAATCGAAATAATTCGATGAAAGCAGAAACAGATTTTGACCACTAAAGTTATTACGTTATGCAGCCTAACGTCAAAAGTGCCTTTGAGAAGTTTTATTACTGCACAAGATGAAAGGCCCGACATTTAAAATCAACAGTAGGTCCTTTGGTTTGACAGGACGCGTTCGAAATGAATGTTTCTGATTGGAGCATAATTTAATCATGATACTTGACTTTTTCATTTTAAACTTAAATTCAAAGTATTATCACCGCACAACCAGTATGGCCAGGCATATAACATCAACAGTAGATTCTTTCACGTGACAGGGGCGCGTTCGAAATGAATGTTTCTGTTAAGAGCACGATTAAAGCATGGTACTTGTCTTTTGCATTTTAAACTTTAATTCAATATATATACATATATATATATATATATATATATATATATATATATATATATATATAAATTTAATTAAATACACACACATATATATATATATATATATATGTATATATATTGAATTAAAGTTTAAAATGCAAAAGACAAGTACCATGCTTTAATCTTTTTTTAATCTCTCACATTCTGAAAATCATATATATATATATATATATATATATATATATATATATATATATATATATATATATATTATATATATATATATATATAATATATATATGGCGATTAAGCTACACTGAATATTCCGCGTTTCATCCTCTCTCTCTCTCTCTCTCTCTCTCTCTCTCTCTCTCTCTCTCTCTATATATATATATATATATATATATATATATAATATATATATATATATATGGAGGAGTATAAGAAGGCTATAGCAATGCAGGGAGCCGGCTGTTGTATTGACGTGACGCAGGAACAAAAATGGACAAACGAAAGAAAATCTTATTTGTTTTGTTATTTTACTTAACTTCATATATCCATTTAGTTTTAAGATACTCACCATATAAAAATATATATAAAAATATGAGTTCACTGTTTGACATAACCAAGATGGCGGTGATCTTAATATTTTGAGAATAATATATTTTTTTCAAAAGAAAATGGACCAAATAGTGTCCTTAAAAACATTGCACTCCTTCATATCTATTTACCAGCAATGCTTCAAGCAAACTACCTTTCTCTATTATATATATATATATATATATATATATATATATAACTATTTCATTTTATCACATAAATTAATATATGAAAATATAATTTTATGCATAAATATATGCATATATATGCATATATATATGTATGTGTGTGTGTGTGTGTGTGTGTGTATTAGAAAAAAGAAAGTCAGATCGAATAACCAGTAATAAAACGCTTTATGCAACGCATTTTGACACGAAAGCTAAAGGAAGATAAAAAAAAATAAAATGAAATAAAAATAACTAAATAAACGAAACCACGAATGTCCTGACAAAATGGTTTCGGTTTTCTTTGTTTTCTTATTCAACCAGATCATCTAACAACTGAACTCGTTGTCTTTATATGTTTATAGTCAAGGACACGGGAAGAACTAGGAATCTTCAATGAATCAGATCTGGATGTATTACACCTTCTTACGCATGAAGATATCGTGTCAGACTTTAAAAAGGTGGACATATGAAACGTTATCTTATACCATAATTTGAACATCCAAGTGAGAAATTAGCCGCGAATATATAGTATTGGCGCAAGTAATCGAAAAACTCGGAACTTTTTAGTGTATCGGAATCGGAATCGGAAAAAAAATTGTATCTATTTTTCGATGCAAAAAAAAAAGCAAAAAAAAAAAAACAAAACGATTTTGTATTAGGTTTATTTGTTGTTGTTGTTGTTGTTGTTGTTGTTGTTGTTGTTGTTGTTGTTATCTTAATTTTCCAAGGTTCGTGTTAATGATGAAAAATTAATAATTATTGATTTTAAACTATCGATGAAAATGATGAAAGATTAATATTTATTGATTTTAAACTATCGATGAAAATGATGAAAGATTAATATTTATTGATTTTAAACTATCGATGAAAATGATGAAAGATTAATATTTATTGATTTTAAACTATTGATGAAACTGATCAAAGATTAATATTTATTGTTTTAAACTATCGATGAAAATGATGAAAGATTAATATTTATTGATTTTAAACTATCGATGAATATGATGAAAGATTAATATTTATTGATTTTAAACTATCGATGAAAATGATGAAAGATTAATATTTATTGATTTTAAACTATCGATGAATATGATGAAAGATTAATATTTATTGATTTTAAACTATCGATGAAAATGATGAAAGATTAATATTTATTGATTTTAAACTATCGATGAAAATGATGAAAGATTAATATTTATTGATTTTAAACTATCGATGAAAATGATGAAAGATTAATATTTATTGATTTTAAACTATCGATGAAAATGATGAAAGATTAATATTTATTGATTTTAAACTATCGATGAAAATGATGAAAGATTAATATTTATTGATTTTAAACTATTGATGAAAATGATCAAAGATTAACATTTATTGATTTTAAACTATCGATGAAAATGATGAAAGATTAATATTTATTGATTTTAAACTATCGATGAAAATGATGAAAGATTAATATTTATTGATTTTAAACTATCGATGAATATGATGAAAGATTAATATTTATTGATTTTAAACTATCGATGAAAATGATGAAAGATTAATATTTATTGATTTTAAACTATCGATGAAAATGATGAAAGATTAATATTTATTGATTTTAAACTATTGATGAAAATGATCAAAGATTAATATTTATTGATTTTAAACTATCGATGAAAATGATGAAAGATTAATATTTATTGATTTTAAACTATTGATGAAAATGATCAAAGATTAATATTTATTGATTTTAAACTATCGATGAAAATGATGAAAGATTAATATTTATTGATTTTAAACTATCGATGAATATGATGAAAGATTAATATTTATTGATTTTAAACTATCGATGAAAATGATGAAAGATTAATATTTATTGATTTTAAACTATCGATGAATATGATGAAAGATTAATATTTATTGATTTTAAACTATCGATGAAAATGATGAAAGATTAATATTTATTGATTTTAAACTATCGATGAAAATGATGAAAGATTAATATTTATTGATTTTAAACTATCGATGAAAATGATGAAAGATTAATATTTATTGATTTTAAACTATCGATGAAAATGATGAAAGATTAATATTTATTGATTTTAAACTAGCGATGAAAATGATGAAAGATTAATATTTATTGATTTTAAACTATCGATGAATATGATGAAAGATTAATATTTATTGATTTTAAACTATCGATGAAAATGATGAAAGATTAATATTTATTGATTTTAAACTATCGATGAAAATGATGAAAGATTAATATTTATTGATTTTAAACTATTGATGAAAATGATCAAAGATTAATATTTATTGATTTTAAACTATCGATGAAAATGATGAAAGATTAATATTTATTGATTTTAAACTATTGATGAAAATGATCAAAGATTAATATTTATTGATTTTAAACTATCGATGAAAATGATGAAAGATTAATATTTATTGATTTTAAACTATCGATGAATATGATGAAAGATTAATATTTATTGATTTGAAACTATCGATGAAAATGATGAAAGATTAATATTTATTGATTTTAAACTATCGATGAATATGATGAAAGATTAATATTTATTGATTTTAAACTATCGATGAAAATGATGAAAGATTAATATTTATTGATTTTAAACTATCGATGAAAATGATGAAAGATTAATATTTATTGATTTTAAACTATCGATGAAAATGATGAAAGATTAATATTTATTGATTTTAAACTATCGATGAAAATGATGAAAGATTAATATTTATTGATTTTAAACTAGCGATGAAAATGATGAAAGATTAATATTTATTGATTTTAAACTATCGATGAAAATGATGAAAGATTAATATTTATTGATTTTAAACTATCGATGAAAATGATGAAAGATTAATATTTATTGATTTTAAACTATCGATGAAAATGATGAAAGATTAATATTTATTGATTTTAAACTATTGATGAAAATGATCAAAGATTAACATTTATTGATTTTAAACTATCGATGAAAATGATGAAAGATTAATATTTATTGATTTTAAACTATCGATGAAAATGATGAAAGATTAATATTTATTGATTTTAAACTATCGATGAATATGATGAAAGATTAATATTTATTGATTTTAAACTATCGATGAAAATGATGAAAGATTAATATTTATTGATTTTAAACTATCGATGAAAATGATGAAAGATTAATATTTATTGATTTTAAACTATTGATGAAAATGATCAAAGATTAATATTTATTGATTTTAAACTATCGATGAAAATGATGAAAGATTAATATTTATTGATTTTAAACTATTGATGAAAATGATCAAAGATTAATATTTATTGATTTTAAACTATCGATGAAAATGATGAAAGATTAATATTTATTGATTTTAAACTATCGATGAATATGATGAAAGATTAATATTTATTGATTTTAAACTATCGATGAAAATGATGAAAGATTAATATTTATTGATTTTAAACTATCGATGAATATGATGAAAGATTAATATTTATTGATTTTAAACTATCGATGAAAATGATGAAAGATTAATATTTATTGATTTTAAACTATCGATGAAAATGATGAAAGATTAATATTTATTGATTTTAAACTATCGATGAAAATGATGAAAGATTAATATTTATTGATTTTAAACTATCGATGAAAATGATGAAAGATTAATATTTATTGATTTTAAACTAGCGATGAAAATGATGAAAGATTAATATTTATTGATTTTAAACTATCGATGAATATGATGAAAGATTAATATTTATTGATTTTAAACTATCGATGAAAATGATGAAAGATTAATATTTATTGATTTTAAACTATCGATGAAAATGATGAAAGATTAATATTTATTGATTTTAAACTATTGATGAAAATGATCAAAGATTAATATTTATTGATTTTAAACTATCGATGAAAATGATGAAAGATTAATATTTATTGATTTTAAACTATTGATGAAAATGATCAAAGATTAATATTTATTGATTTTAAACTATCGATGAAAATGATGAAAGATTAATATTTATTGATTTTAAACTATCGATGAATATGATGAAAGATTAATATTTATTGATTTGAAACTATCGATGAAAATGATGAAAGATTAATATTTATTGATTTTAAACTATCGATGAATATGATGAAAGATTAATATTTATTGATTTTAAACTATCGATGAAAATGATGAAAGATTAATATTTATTGATTTTAAACTATCGATGAAAATGATGAAAGATTAATATTTATTGATTTTAAACTATCGATGAAAATGATGAAAGATTAATATTTATTGATTTTAAACTATCGATGAAAATGATGAAAGATTAATATTTATTGATTTTAAACTAGCGATGAAAATGATGAAAGATTAATATTTATTGATTTTAAACTATTGATGAAAATGATGAAAGATTAATATTTATTGATTTTAAACTAGCGATGAAAATGATGAAAGATTAATATTTATTGATTTTAAACTATCGATGAAAATGATGAAAGATTAATATTTATTGATTTTAAACTATCGATGAAAATGATGAAAGATTAATATTTATTGATTTTAAACTATTGATGAAAATGATGAAAGATTAATATTTATTGATTTTAAACTATGGATGAAAATGATGAAAGATTAATATTTATTGATTTTAAACTAGCGATGAAAATGATGAAAGATTAATATTTATTGATTTTAAACTATCGATGAAAATGATGAAAGATTAATATTTATTGATTTTAAACTATCGATGAAAATGATGAAAGATTAATATTTATTGATTTTAAACTAGCGATGAAAATGATGAAAGATTAATATTTATTGATTTTAAACTATTGATGAAAATGATGAAAGATTAATATTTATTGATTTTAAACTATGGATGAAAATGATGAAAGATTAATATTTATTGATTTTAAACTAGCGATGAAAATGATGAAAGATTAATATTTATTGATTTTAAACTATTGATGAAAATGATGAAAGATTAATATTTATTGATTTTAAACTATTGATGAAAATGATGAAAGATTAATATTTATTGATTTTAAACTAGCGATGAAAATGATGAAAGATTAATATTTATTGATTTTAAACTAGCGATGAAAATGATGAAAGATTAATATTTATTGATTTTAAACTAGCGATGAAAATGATGAAAGATTAATATTTATAGATTTTAAACTATTGATGAAAATGATGAAAGATTAATATTTATTGATTTTAAACTATGGATGAAAATGATGAAAGATTAATATTTATTGATTTTAAACTAGCGATGAAAATGATGAAAGATTAATATTTATTGATTTTAAACTATTGATGAAAATGATGAAAGATTAATATTTATTGATTTTAAACTATTGATGAAAATGATGAAAGATTAATATTTATTGATTTTAAACTATTGATGAAAATGATGAAAGATTAATATTTATTGATTTTAAACTATTGATGAAAATGATGAAAGATTAATATTTATTGATTTTAAACTATCGATGAAAATGATGAAAGATTAATATTTATTGATTTTAAACTATTGATGAAAATGATGAAAGATTAATATTTATTGATTTTAAACTATTGATGAAAATGATGAAAGATTAATATTTATTGATTGTAAACTATTGATGAAAATGATGAAAGATTAATATTTATTGATTTTAAACTATTGATGAAAATGATGAAAGATTAATATTTATTGATTTTAAACTATTGATGAAAATGATGAAAGATTAATATTTATTGATTTTAAACTATTGATGAAAATGATGAAAGATTAATATTTATTGATTTTAAACTATCGATGAAAATGATGAAAGATTAATATGTATTGATTTTAAACTATTGATGAAAATGATGAAAGATTAATATTTATTGATTTTAAACTACCGATGAATATGATGAAAGATTAATATTTATTGATTTTAAACTATCGATGAAAATGATGAAAGATTAATATTTATTGATTTTAAACTATCGATGAAAATGATGAAAGATTAATATTTATTGATTTTAAACTATTGATGAAAATGATGAAAGATTAATATTTATTGATTTTAAACTATCGATGAAAATGATGAATGATTAATATTTATTGATTTTAAACTATTGATGAACATGATGAAAGATTAATATTTATTGATTTTAAACTATTGATGAAAATGATGAAAGATTAATATTTATTGATTTTAAACTATTGATGAAAATGATGAAAGATTAATATTTATTGATTTTAAACTATTGATGAAAATGATCAAAGATTAATATTTATTGATTTTAAACTACCGATGAAAATGATGAAAGATTAATATTTATTGATTTTAAACTATCGATGAAAATGATGAAAGATTAATATTTATTGATTTTAAACTATCGATGAAAATGATGAAAGATTAATATTTATTGATTTTAAACTATCGATGAAAATGATGAAAGATTAATATTTATTGATTTTAAACTATTGATGAAAATGATGAAAGATTAATATTTATTGATTTTAAACTATTGATGAAAATGATGAAAGATTAATATTTATTGATTTTAAACTATGGATGAAAATGATGAAAGATTAATATTTATTGATTTTAAACTATCGATGAAAATGATGAAAGATTAATATTTATTGATTTTAAACTATTGATGAAAATGATGAAAGATTAATATTTATTGATTTTAAACTATTGATGAAAATGATGAAAGATTAATAATTATTGATTTTAAACTATCGATGAAAATGATGAAAGATTAATAATTATTGATTTTAAACTATCGATGAAAATGATGAAAGATTAATATTTATTGATTTTAAACTATCGATGAAAATGATGAAAGATTAATATTTAATTATTTTTAACTATTGATGAAAATGATGAAAGATTAATATTTATTGATTTTAAACTAGCGATGAAAATGATGAAAGATTAATATTTATTGATTTTAAACTATTGATGAAAATGATGAAAGATTAATATTTATTGATTTTAAACTATTGATGAAAATGATAAAAGATTAATATTTATTGATTTTAAACTATCGATGAAAATGATGAAAGATTAATAATTATTGATTTTAAACTATGGATGAAAATGATGAAAGATTAATATTTATTGATTTTAAACTATCGATGAAAATGATGAAAGATTAATATTTATTGATTTTAAACTATTGATGAAAATGATGAAAGATTAATATTTATTGATTTTAAACTATCGATGAAAATGATGAAAGATTAATATTTATTGATTTTAAACTATCGATGAAAATGATGAAAGATTAATATTTATTGATTTTAAACTATCGATGAATATGATGAAAGATTAATATTTATTGATTTTAAACTATTGATGAAAATGATGAAAGATTAATATTTATTGATTTTAAACTATTGATGAAAATGATGAAAGATTAATATTTATTGATTTTAAACTATCGATGAAAATGATGAAAGATTAATATTTATTGATTTTAAACTATTGATGAAAATGATGAAAGATTAATATTTATTGATTTTAAACTATCGATGAAAATGATCAAAGATTAATATTTATTGATTTTAAACTATCGATGAAAATGATGAAAGATTAATATTTATTGATTTTAAACTATCGATGAAAATGATGAAAGATTAATATTTATTGATTTTAAACTATCGATGAAAATGATGAAAGATTAATATTTATTGATTTTAAACTATTGATGAAAATGATGAAAGATTAATATTTATTGATTTTAAACTATCGATGAAAATGATGAAAGATTAATATTTATTGATTTTAAACTATCGATGAAAATGATGAAAGATTAATATTTATTGATTTTAAACTATTGATGAAAATGATGAAAGATTAATATTTATTGATTTTAAACTATCGATGAAAATGATGAAAGATTAATATTTATTGATTTTAAACTATCGATGAAAATGATGAAAGATTAATATTTATTGATTTTAAACTATCGATGAAAATGATGAAAGATTAATATTTATTGATTTTAAACTATTGATGAAAATGATGAAAGATTAATATTTATTGATTTTAAACTATTGATGAAAATGATGAAAGATTAATATTTATTGATTTTAAACTATTGATGAAAATGATCAAAGATTAATATTTATTGATTTTAAACTACCGATGAAAATGATGAAAGATTAATATTTATTGATTTTAAACTATCGATGAAAATGATGAAAGATTAATAATTATTGATTTTAAACTATCGATGAAAATGATGAAAGATTAATATTTATTGATTTTAAACTACCGATGAAAATGATGAAAGATTAATATTTATTGATTTTAAACTATCGATGAAAATGATGAAAGATTAATATTTATTGATTTTAAACTATTGATGAAAATGATGAAAGATTAATATTTATTGATTTATAACTATCGATGAAAATGATGAAAGATTAATATTTATTGATTTTAAACTATCGATGAAAATGATGAAAGATTAATATTTATTGATTTTAAACTATCGATGAATATGATGAAAGATTAATATTTATTGATTTTAAACTATTGATGAAAATGATGAAAGATTAATATTTATTGATTTTAAACTGTTGATGAAAATGATGAAAGATTAATATTTATTGACTTTAAACTATCGATGAAAATGATGAAAGATTAATATTTATTGATTTTAAACTATTGATGAAAATGATGAAAGATTAATATTTATTGATTTTAAACTATCGATGAAAATGATCAAAGATTAATATTTATTGATTTTAAACTATCGATGAAAATGATGAAAGATTAATATTTATTGATTTTAAACTATCGATGAAAATGATGAAAGATTAATATTTATTGATTTTAAACTATCGATGAAAATGATCAAAGATTAATATTTATTGATTTTAAACTACCGATGAATATGATGAAAGATTAATATTTATTGATTTTAAACTATCGATGAAAATGATGAAAGATTAATATTTATTGATTTTAAACTATCGATGAAAATGATGAAAGATTAATATTTATTGATTTTAAACTATTGATGAAAATGATGAAAGATTAATATTTATTGATTTTAAACTATTGATGAAAATGATGAAAGATTAATATTTATTGATTTTAAACTATCGATGAAAATGATGAAAGATTAATATTTATTGATTTTAAACTATCGATGAAAATGATGAAAGATTAATAATTATTGATTTTAAACTATTGATGAAAATGATGAAAGATTAATATTTATTGATTTTAAACTATCGATGAAAATGATGAAAGATTAATATTTATTGATTTTAAACTATCGATGAAAATGATGAAAGATTAATATTTATTGATTTTAAACTATCGATGAAAATGATGAAAGATTAATATTTATTGATTTTAAACTATCGATGAAAATGATGAAAGATTAATATTTATTGATTTTAAACTATCGATGAAAATGATGAAAGATTAATATTTATTGATTTTAAACTATGGATGAAAATGATGAAAGATTAATATTTATTGATTTTAAACTATTGATGAAAATGATGAAAGATTAATATTTATTGATTTTAAACTATCGATGAAAATGATGAAAGATTAATATTTATTGATTTTAAACTATTGATGAAAATGATGAAAGATTAATATTTATTGATTTTAAACTATCGATGAAAATGATGAAAGATTAATATTTATTGATTTTAAACTATCGATGAAAATGATGAAAGATATATATTTATTGATTTTAAACTATCGATGAAAATGATGAAAGATTAATATTTATTGATTTTAAACTACCGATGAATATGATGAAAGATTAATATTTATTGATTTTAAACTATCGATGAAAATGATGAAAGATTAATATTTATTGATTTTAAACTATCGATGAAAATGATGAAAGATTAATATTTATTGATTTTAAACTATCGATGAAAATGATGAAAGATTAATATTTATTGATTTTAAACTATTGATGAAAATGATGAAAGATTAATATTTATTGATTTTAAACTATCGATGAAAATGATGAAAGATTAATATTTATTGATTTTAAACTATTGATGAAAATGATGAAAGATTAATATTTATTGATTTTAAACTATCGATGAAAATGATGAAAGATTAATAATTATTGATTTTAAACTATCGATGAAAATGATGAAAGATGAATATTTATTGATTTTAAACTATTGATTAAAATGATGAAAGATTAATATTTATTGATTTTAAACTATCGATGAAAATGATGAAAGATTAATATTTATTGATTTTAAACTATCGATGAAAATGATGAAAGATTAATATTTATTGATTTTAAACTATTGATGAAAATGATGAAAGATTAATATTTATTGATTTTAAACTATTGATGAAAATGATGAAAGATTAATATTTATTGATTTTAAACTATTGATGAAAATGATCAAAGATTAATATTTATTGATTTTAAACTACCGATGAAAATGATGAAAGATTAATATTTATTGATTTTAAACTATCGATGAAAATGATGAAAGATTAATAATTATTGATTTTAAACTATCGATGAAAATGATGAAAGATTAATATTTATTGATTTTAAACTACCGATGAAAATGATGAAAGATTAATATTTATTGATTTTAAACTATCGATGAAAATGATGAAAGATTAATATTTATTGATTTTAAACTATTGATGAAAATGATGAAAGATTAATATTTATTGATTTATAACTATCGATGAAAATGATGAAAGATTAATATTTATTGATTTTAAACTATCGATGAAAATGATGAAAGATTAATATTTATTGATTTTAAACTATCGATGAATATGATGAAAGATTAATATTTATTGATTTTAAACTATTGATGAAAATGATGAAAGATTAATATTTATTGATTTTAAACTGTTGATGAAAATGATGAAAGATTAATATTTATTGACTTTAAACTATCGATGAAAATGATGAAAGATTAATATTTATTGATTTTAAACTATTGATGAAAATGATGAAAGATTAATATTTATTGATTTTAAACTATCGATGAAAATGATCAAAGATTAATATTTATTGATTTTAAACTATCGATGAAAATGATGAAAGATTAATATTTATTGATTTTAAACTATCGATGAAAATGATGAAAGATTAATATTTATTGATTTTAAACTATCGATGAAAATGATGAAAGATTAATATTTATTGATTTTAAACTATTGATGAAAATGATGAAAGATTAATATTTATTGATTTTAAACTATCGATGAAAATGATGAAAGATTAATATTTATTGATTTTAAACTATCGATGAAAATGATGAAAGATTAATATTTATTGATTTTAAACTATCGATGAAAATGATGAAAGATTAATATTTATTGATTTTAAACTACCGATGAATATGATGAAAGATTAATATTTATTGATTTTAAACTATCGATGAAAATGATGAAAGATTAATATTTATTGATTTTAAACTATCGATGAAAATGATGAAAGATTAATATTTATTGATTTTAAACTATCGATGAAAATGATGAAAGATTAATATTTATTGATTTTAAACTATTGATGAAAATGATGAAAGATTAATATTTATTGATTTTGAACTATCGATGAAAATGATGAAAGATTAATATTTATTGATTTTAAACTATTGATGAAAATGATGAAAGATTAATATTTATTGATTTTAAACTATCGATGAAAATGATGAAAGATTAATAATTATTGATTTTAAACTATCGATGAAAATGATGAAAGATGAATATTTATTGATTTTAAACTATTGATTAAAATGATGAAAGATTAATATTTATTGATTTTAAACTATCGATGAAAATGATGAAAGATTAATATTTATTGATTTTAAACTATCGATGAAAATGATGAAAGATTAATATTTATTGATTTTAAACTATTGATGAAAATGATGAAAGATTAATATTTATTGATTTTAAACTATTGATGAAAATGATGAAAGATTAATATTTATTGATTTTAAACTATTGATGAAAATGATCAAAGATTAATATTTATTGATTTTAAACTACCGATGAAAATGATGAAAGATTAATATTTATTGATTTTAAACTATCGATGAAAATGATGAAAGATTAATAATTATTGATTTTAAACTATCGATGAAAATGATGAAAGATTAATATTTATTGATTTTAAACTACCGATGAAAATGATGAAAGATTAATATTTATTGATTTTAAACTATCGATGAAAATGATGAAAGATTAATATTTATTGATTTTAAACTATTGATGAAAATGATGAAAGATTAATATTTATTGATTTATAACTATCGATGAAAATGATGAAAGATTAATATTTATTGATTTTAAACTATCGATGAAAATGATGAAAGATTAATATTTATTGATTTTAAACTATCGATGAATATGATGAAAGATTAATATTTATTGATTTTAAACTATTGATGAAAATGATGAAAGATTAATATTTATTGATTTTAAACTGTTGATGAAAATGATGAAAGATTAATATTTATTGACTTTAAACTATCGATGAAAATGATGAAAGATTAATATTTATTGATTTTAAACTATTGATGAAAATGATGAAAGATTAATATTTATTGATTTTAAACTATCGATGAAAATGATCAAAGATTAATATTTATTGATTTTAAACTATCGATGAAAATGATGAAAGATTAATATTTATTGATTTTAAACTATCGATGAAAATGATGAAAGATTAATATTTATTGATTTTAAACTATCGATGAAAATGATCAAAGATTAATATTTATTGATTTTAAACTACCGATGAATATGATGAAAGATTAATATTTATTGATTTTAAACTATCGATGAAAATGATGAAAGATTAATATTTATTGATTTTAAACTATCGATGAAAATGATGAAAGATTAATATTTATTGATTTTAAACTATTGATGAAAATGATGAAAGATTAATATTTATTGATTTTAAACTATTGATGAAAATGATGAAAGATTAATATTTATTGATTTTAAACTATCGATGAAAATGATGAAAGATTAATATTTATTGATTTTAAACTATCGATGAAAATGATGAAAGATTAATATTTATTGATTTTAAACTATTGATGAAAATGATGAAAGATTAATATTTATTGATTTTAAACTATCGATGAAAATGATGAAAGATTAATATTTATTGATTTTAAACTATCGATGAAAATGATGAAAGATTAATATTTATTGATTTTAAACTATCGATGAAAATGATGAAAGATTAATATTTATTGATTTTAAACTATCGATGAAAATGATGAAAGATTAATATTTATTGATTTTAAACTATCGATGAAAATGATGAAAGATTAATATTTATTGATTTTAAACTATGGATGAAAATGATGAAAGATTAATATTTATTGATTTTAAACTATTGATGAAAATGATGAAAGATTAATATTTATTGATTTTAAACTATCGATGAAAATGATGAAAGATTAATATTTATTGATTTTAAACTATTGATGAAAATGATGAAAGATTAATATTTATTGATTTTAAACTATCGATGAAAATGATGAAAGATTAATATTTATTGATTTTAAACTATCGATGAAAATGATGAAAGATTAATATTTATTGATTTTAAACTATCGATGAAAATGATGAAAGATTAATATTTATTGATTTTAAACTACCGATGAATATGATGAAAGATTAATATTTATTGATTTTAAACTATCGATGAAAATGATGAAAGATTAATATTTATTGATTTTAAACTATCGATGAAAATGATGAAAGATTAATATTTATTGATTTTAAACTATCGATGAAAATGATGAAAGATTAATATTTATTGATTTTAAACTATTGATGAAAATGATGAAAGATTAATATTTATTGATTTTAAACTATCGATGAAAATGATGAAAGATTAATATTTATTGATTTTAAACTATTGATGAAAATGATGAAAGATTAATATTTATTGATTTTAAACTATCGATGAAAATGATGAAAGATTAATAATTATTGATTTTAAACTATCGATGAAAATGATGAAAGATGAATATTTATTGATTTTAAACTATTGATTAAAATGATGAAAGATTAATATTTATTGATTTTAAACTATCGATGAAAATGATGAAAGATTAATATTTATTGATTTTAAACTATCGATGAAAATGATGAAAGATTAATATTTATTGATTTTAAACTATCGATGAAAATGATGAAAGATTAATATTTATTGATTTTAAACTATGGATGAAAATGATGAAAGATTAATATTTATTGATTTTAAACTATTGATGAAAATGATGAAAGATTAATATTTATTGATTTTAAACTATCGATGAAAATGATGAAAGATTAATATTTATTGATTTTAAACTATTGATGAAAATGATGAAAGATTAATATTTATTGATTTTAAACTATCGATGAAAATGATGAAAGATTAATATTTATTGATTTTAAACTATCGATGAAAATGATGAAAGATTAATATTTATTGATTTTAAACTATCGATGAATATGATGAAAGATTAATATTTATTGATTTTAAACTATTGATGAAAATGATGAAAGATTAATATTTATTGATTTTAAACTATTGATGAAAATGATGAAAGATTAATATTTATTGATTTTAAACTATCGATGAAAATGATGAAAGATTAATATTTATTGATTTTAAACTATTGATGAAAATGATGAAAGATTAATATTTATTGATTTTAAACTATCGATGAAAATGATGAAAGATTAATATTTATTGATTTTAAACTATCGATGAAAATGATGAAAGATTAATATTTATTGATTTTAAACTATCGATGAAAATGATGAAAGATTAATATTTATTGATTTTAAACTATTGATGAAAATGATGAAAGATTAATATTTATTGATTTTAAACTATCGATGAAAATGATGAAAGATTAATATTTATTGATTTTAAACTATCGATGAAAATGATGAAAGATTAATATTTATTGATTTTAAACTATCGATGAAAATGATGAAAGATTAATATTTATTGATTTTAAACTATCGATGAAAATGATGAAAGATTAATATTTATTGATTTTAAACTATCGATGAAAATGATGAAAGATTAATATTTATTGATTTTAAACTATCGATGAAAATGATGAAAGATTAATATTTATTGATTTTAAACTATCGATGAAAATGATGAAAGATTAATATTTATTGATTTTAAACTATTGATGAAAATGATGAAAGATTAATATTTATTGATTTTAAACTATCGATGAAAATGATGAAAGATTAATATTTATTGATTTTAAACTAGCGATGAAAATGATGTAAGATTAATATTTATTGATTTTAAACTATCGATGAAAATGATCAAAGATTAATATTTATTGATTTTAAACTATCGATGAAAATGATCAAAGATTAATATTTATTGATTTTAAACTATCGATGAAAATGATGAAAGATTAATATTTATTGATTTTAAACTATCGATTAAAATGATGAAAGATTAATATTTATTGATTTTAAACTATCGATGAAAATGATGAAAGATTAATATTTATTGATTTTAAACTATCGATGAAAATGATGAAAGATTAATATTTATTGATTTTAAACTATGGATGAAAATGATGAAAGATTAATATTTATTGATTTTAAACTATTGATGAAAATGATGAAAGATTAATATTTATTGATTTTAAACTATCGATGAAAATGATGAAAGATTAATATTTATTGATTTTAAACTATTGATGAAAATGATGAAAGATTAATATTTATTGATTTTAAACTATCGATGAAAATGATGAAAGATTAATATTTATTGATTTTAAACTATCGATGAAAATGATGAAAGATTAATATTTATTGATTTTAAACTATCGATGAAAATGATGAAAGATTAATATTTATTGATTTTAAACTACCGATGAATATGATGAAAGATTAATATTTATTGATTTTAAACTATCGATGAAAATGATGAAAGATTAATATTTATTGATTTTAAACTATCGATGAAAATGATGAAAGATTAATATTTATTGATTTTAAACTATCGATGAGAATGATGAAAGATTAATATTTATTGATTTTAAACTATTGATGAAAATGATGAAAGATTAATATTTATTGATTTTAAACTATCGATGAAAATGATGAAAGATTAATATTTATTGATTTTAAACTATTGATGAAAATGATGAAAGATTAATATTTATTGATTTTAAACTATCGATGAAAATGATGAAAGATTAATAATTATTGATTTTAAACTATCGGTGAAAATGATGAAAGATTAATAATTATTGATTTTAAACTATTGATGAAAATGATGAAAGATTAATATTTATTGATTTTAAACTATCGATGAAAATGATGAAAGATTAATATTTATTGATTGTAAACTATCGATGAAAATGATGAAAGATTAATATTTATTGATTTTAAACTATCGATGAAAATAATGAAAGATTAATATTTATTGATTTTAAACTATCGATGAAAATGATGAAAGATTAATATTTATTGATTTTAAACTATCGATGAAAATGATGAAAGATTAATATTTATTGATTTTAAACTATCGATGAAAATGATGAAAGATTAATATTTATTGATTTTAAACTATTGATGAAAATGATGAAAGATTAATATTTATTGATTTTAAACTATCGATGAAAATGATGAAAGATTAATATTTATTGATTTTAAACTATTGATGAAAATGATGAAAGATTAATATTTATTGATTTTAAACTATCGATGAAAATGATGAAAGATTAATATTTATTGATTTTAAACTATCGATGAAAATGATGAAAGATTAATATTTATTGATTTTAAACTATCGATGAAAATGATGAAAGATTAATATTTATTGATTTTAAACTACCGATGAATATGATGAAAGATTAATATTTATTGATTTTAAACTATCGATGAAAATGATGAAAGATTAATATTTATTGATTTTAAACTATCGATGAAAATGATGAAAGATTAATATTTATTGATTTTAAACTATCGATGAAAATGATGAAAGATTAATATTTATTGATTTTAAACTATTGATGAAAATGATGAAAGATTAATATTTATTGATTTTAAACTATCGATGAAAATGATGAAAGATTAATATTTATTGATTTTAAACTATTGATGAAAATGATGAAAGATTAATATTTATTGATTTTAAACTATCGATGAAAATGATCAAAGATTAATATTTATTGATTTTAAACTATCGATGAAAATGATAAAAGATTAATATTTATTGATTTTAAACTATCGATGAAAATGATGAAAGATTAATATTTATTGATTTTAAACTATCGATGAAAATGATGAAAGATTAATATTTATTGATTTTAAACTATCGATGAAAATGATGAAAGATTAATATTTATTGATTTTAAACTATCGATGAAAATGATGAAAGATTAATAATTATTGATTTTAAACTATCGATGAAAATGATGAAAGATTAATATTTATTGATTTTAAACTATCGATGAAAATGATGAAAGATTAATATTTATTGATTTTAAACTATCGATGAAAATGATGAAAGATTAATAATTATTGATTTTAAACTATCGATGAAAATGATGAAAGATTAATATTTATTGATTTTAAACTATCGATGAAAATGATGAAAGATTAATATTTATTGATTTTAAACTATCGATGAAAATGATGAAAGATTAATAATTATTGATTTTAAACTATCGATGAAAATGATGAAAGATTAATATTTATTGATTTTAAACTATCGATGAAAATGATGAAAGATTAATATTTATTGATTTTAAACTATCGATGAAAATGATGAAAGATTAATATTTATTGATTTTAAACTATCGATGAAAATGATGAAAGATTAATATTTATTGATTTTAAACTATCGATGAAAATGATGAAAGATTAATATTTATCGATTTTAAACTATCGATGAAAATGATAAAAGATTAATATTTATTGATTTTAAACTATCGATGAAAATGATGAAAGATTAATAATTATTGAATTTAAACTATCGATGAAAATGATGAAAGATTAATATTTATTGATTTTAAACTATCGATGAAAATGATGAAAGATTAATATTTATTGATTTTAAACTATCGATGAAAATGAGGAAAGATTAATATTTATTGATTTTAAACTATCGATGAAAATGATGAAAGATTAATATTTATTGATTTTAAACTATCGATGAAAATGATGAAAGATTAATATTTATTGATTTTAAACTATCGATCAAAATGATGAAAGATTAATATTTATTGATTTTAAACTATCGATGAAAATGATGAAAGATTAATATTTATTGATTTTAAACTATCGATGAAAATCAAATCTATAGGTCGGCCCATCAAGTGTATTTTTATGTTTACGAAAATATATTTACATCTAACGTGTTTTTTCTTTCACTGCTCCGACCATTCCCCTAAAAAATAAAATTGACTATATAGGAATTTAAAAAGGATGGAATCAGAAACAAATTTTCGAATCATCCATCACTAATATTCCCCTTGATTGATGACGGCGCGCTTTTAAAAATAAGGATCGTAGGAAGTTTTGTCAGAATTCCTTATTTTTACATTTACCTCTCACATTTCATGAAACGATGTTTCTGTAAAAAAGGGGGAGAATTGCCGTTATTTCTTCTTGGCTTGGTGCGCGCGCGCGTTTGTGTTTTATATTGTTCAACCATCCCAATGTTTTCTTTCCAATAAAATTGTAAATATCGCTCTTAAATGAAATTGATTTTAAACCATTCAGGATATTTGGTATTATCTCTCTCTCCTCCTTCATCTTTCCCTCCCCCCCTCTCTCTCTCTCTCTCACTCTCTCTCTCTCTCTCTCTCTAAAAGCTTATGAGGATGAATTTACTAATCAAGAAAAAGTAAATTCCAAAATCAAATATAAATATATTTATTCATATTTTTTTTTTTTTTTTTTTTTACACAGTGATCACCACTTATCAAGGCCCGGAAGCCACTCAGGGATAAGGGTTATTGCAAGTACATTACGTTAGTGAGGAGATTTTATGAAGTGTTTAATTAGGGGGGGGGGCGGTTCATTAGGAATTTGTTAACATTAGACTTGAAGACATCCAAGTTGTAGTCCGGAGGGAAGCCGATGAAAAAGCTCAATACAATCACTGTGGATAGTAGAGCTTAGGATAAAGATGATGAAGAAGAAGAAGAAGAAGAAGAAGAAGAAGAACAACAACAACAACAGAGTTGTAAAGTAGAATATTACAAAAAGGTTTATTATTCGGCAGAATATTCAAAAGTTGGGTACTCCTTAATCCGCGGAGTTTCAAAGATGCTATTTCTTCTCATCATCAGAAAAAATTGCTAGCGAAATAATGTGAAATTCATGTTAAAAGTATTAACATTTCTATGTATTTGCTTGTTTCTGTATAGGTCGAAACTTAAAGTTTTAATATTTTTAGTCACAAAACTTAAAAAACATAAGAATATAAATATGGAAAACAGTTCGTGTGGACAGTTCATTCAGAGTTCAATATTACAATAAAACAATAAAAATAATTAACCGTATTAAAGGAAGTCCGGTGTAATTGAAGTTTTAATTTGCAGGTAAATGAAACAGCCGGTGTTCGCTTCAATGGTTGGAAAATGAAAAAGCGTCAGAAATTAGAGTTCAAAGAAATTAGAGTTCTTAAAATTCTTTGAACCCTAATATATATATTAGTTGCCGGCAAGGCTACAGGGGAGACAAAGAAAGCAGAAAAACTGAATCTGGCCTGCATGTAACTATATAAACAAATGTAGGAAAATGTAGGGATATTTTATTGTTTGAAAATATAGGTTCATTTTTACAAATTGTCATAAAGTTTTACCAATTGTCATAAAGTTTTAACCATAGAATAGTATTATAATCTCCAAAATACATACAAATTTTCATGTAGTTTTGTCCCATAGAACCAAAGATATGAGCATTGTAAAATTGTATGTATGTGTGTGTGTGTGTGTGTGTGTGTGTGTGTGTGTGTGTGTGTGTGTGTGTGTGTGTGTGTGTGTGTGTCTCTCTCTCTCTCTCTCTGTACATTTCCCTATCAAACTACTGTCGATTTACAATCGACAAACTCGAGATTTGACATAAGGGGTGTTGAGATTTAGGAAAATCTTTTTAATCGGTTTTCGGTCAGAAATTTGGCTGTCAAGTGGTCAAAGTTCAACGTTTTGACCTTTGAAAACTCTATCAAACTCCTCCGCCAATTTTGGGTCTAAACACTTGAAGTTTTAGATGCAGGTTAGTAGGACATGGATCAAACTTTTTAATTTTATTTGAGCCCAAAACAATAAATGTTAAGGGGCCAAAATTGGTGTTAAATTAAAAAAAAAAAAAAATTGACCTCTGCGGTCTCTACCAAATTACTCAGCCAATTTTTGGTCTAAACATTTGAAATTTTATATAAAGGGTATTCAGACATAGGGAAAGCGTTTTAATCGATTTTTGGCTGAACATTTGGCTGCTAAGGCGTTAAAGTTAAAAAGATTTGACCTTTGCCGTCTCTAGCAAACTATTCAGCCAATTTTGGGTCTAAACATTTGAAAATTTACATAAAGGCTATTCAGACATGCAGTAAGCTTTTAAATCAGTTTTGGGGCGAAAATTTAGCTGCCAAGAGGTCAAAGTTGAAAGAGTTGACCTTTGCAGACTCTACCAAACTCCTCCCCCAATTTTGGGTCTAAAAACTTGAAATTTTAGATGTAAGTTACCTCGCCCCGTGTCACGGTTTACGGTGTTCTTTTAGTCTTACCTTTAGGGGGCGAGCGGTCTCACCTTTGTATAATTTTCCGCATTTGCATGAAATCTTATGTACGCAGTTTTTTTGTCATGATACTTTCAGTCGGAGGCTTGACTCGTACTAGATGTTTTTGGAGAATCGAGTAACTTTAGAAAACTGTTCTAATGTCATATGAAATGCATTTTTTTTTCGGACGGGCCCTTTAGGTATGATGGGCAAACTATAGCGAGTTTTCGGATATTGTCTTTTGCTGTTTGCTCCGGGGTTATCGGAGCCAATGTATTGCCTTCTAGCTAGTCATTTCAGTAGAGGGTTATTATTAGGTTGATGAGGCCCCGTGTTTTGACAAGCTTCTGGGTTTGACCTTTACTCCTGATCTGAAATGGAACACGTACATCAAGTCTGTTGCCAAGGTCGCAGGAAAGATTGTGGGATCCTTCTACCGCTCCAGAAGATATCTCACTACTGATGCAATTCTCTATCTATATAAAAGCCAAGTACGTCCAAGGATGGAATACTGTTGCCATATGTGGGCAGGAGCTGCTAAAAACAGCCAATCCTGCCTTGACAGAGTACAAAATAGACTTCGTGGTTTAGTGGGGGATGCCCTTTTCTCTACCCTGCAACCCCTCTCCCACAGAAGAGACATTGCGAGCCTATCCTTGTTTTATCGTTATTTTCATGGCAGGTGCTCGTCTGAACTCCAATCCCTGGTCCCCCCTCGCCAAACTTTCACGAAAAACACCCGTCTAGCTGAATCCACTGTGAAAAATTTCCCCCACTCTATATCTGTGCCTAAATCAAAACGCGGATTCCATGAACAAAGCTTCTTTCTTAGAACTGCACGCCTGTGGAACTCTGTTCCGTCTGCCTGCTTCCCTCCGGACTACAACTTGGATGTCTTCAAGTCTAATGTTAACAAATTCCTAATGAACCGCCCCCCTAATTAAACACTTCATAAAATCTCCTCACTAACGTGATGTACTTGCAATAACCCTTATCCCTGAGTGGCTTCCGGGCCTTGATAAGTGGTGATCACTGTGTAAAAAAAAAAAAAAAAAGCAAAAAAAAAACAATAGTCCGATACAAACAATCAGCCCTGATCTCAAGAGTCAGAACTGTACGGACACAGTTAAAAAGTAAGGACCACGTTACAATAATACTGAAACACGGGCCTAAAGATTCAACACTGCAGCGATGGGACCGGGGTTGGTACTCGATTGATAGTATGGGGCCTAATATTTACCAGGATTCTTCTCAAAATGTGGCCCTCTAATTCACCAAATTTAAAATTTGATAAGACTATTACGTGTGAAGAGTTCTTTAAAGGGAGATTAATCGATATCTTCATTGTATAATAGTTACACTAAAAGCCACCATTGCGTAGGTGATGTCGAAATGAGTACACGGTTTCAAGCTTGAATAGAAGCAGTTTTTAAAGTCTAATGTGGATGAGAAAAAAATAACGTCATCAAGGATATCTGTGTCAATTTGATCAAAATGGATACATTTTTTGTTTACGTAACATACAAAAATGTCCTCAAATAACAATCGCATCCTGTATATATAATATTATTTTTCGTATTTCACATAACCCATTTAGAAGATGAAATAAAAAGATGCACACGCACACACACATACATACATACATACATACATACATATATATATATATATATATGTATACATACATACATACATACATATATATATATATGTATGTATGTATGTATGCATGTATGTGTGTGTGCATCTTTTTATTTCATCCTCTAAATGGGTTATGTGAAATACGAAAAATAATATTATATAAGCCTGAAGAGTCCTAGAGTGGATGAAACGCGGGATATTCAGTGTAGCTTAATCACCATATATATTTTATAACTTACTAACTAGCTCTACCTACGTATTGAGCACTTTTGAACATTTGAAGTAAATGCTTAAAGTTTACGCATAAATTTATACTTTCGTATATTAATTTTATGTGAGTAAATGAAGTAGTTATATATATATATATATATATATATATATATATATATATATCTTCAACAGATATATCTTTTTTTCCAGTAAGAATATTAACTGCGTTCATATTTTTAAAGTTACATTAACGACTATATGACGTCACTGAAATTTCCCTCTGTTTAACAGCGCCAACCCTCCCCCCCCCCTCCTTTTTGAATTTCCAACATCTTTTTCCGTTTTTCTGAAATAGAACTACATCACACTATGCACGTGAAACATTTTCAAATATTTTGTACTGGTATTTTTTGTTTCTTAATCTCATTTATCCAGAGGAAGTCTCGAAACAAAGACGAAACGTTGATGAACACATAATATGGTTTGTTCCTTTTTATTTCTCTATTTTGTCGGAATACTATTTCCATTATTTTCGTGTGTGCGCACATGGCACAATCACGTTGACACACTGGTTCTCGCTTGATCCTTAAAGTTAAGCAACGTTGAGCTTAGCTAGTACCAGATGGGTGACCATTTGAGAAGGCTAGGCGATGTATGTACCACGCCGAGTCGTAGAAATTTCCAGGTTGGTATCTGGGGGTGCATTAATTCACTGGGAGAGATGCACCCTCAGTCTTCGTTAACACATGCATCTCGGGAAAGACAAAACTTTGATTAAAAAAACTGCGGTCTAGCGTATATTCTGTTCCGTGGCAGTCACCTGCGCCGACAAAGGTTAGCAGTAATATCAAAACATGGTTGTTTCTACACAAAGCCTTCACCATTATAAACAAATCATCTGTGCGGAGTTCCGATCAACTTAGCTGTTGCGGCGGAAGCCTATGCGCCGAAATCGGCTGGAGGTTTCATCACACACACACACACACACACACACACACACACACACACACACACACACACACACATATATATATACACACACATATGCACACACACATACACACACATATATATATATATATATATATTCGAAGGTATATTTGGTAAAAAAAAAACAGGGAAAAAGTGCTCAATACTTTAGTAGATCTAAATAAGTTTTTATTATTTCAACCTGGAGCGTTGTTTTTTTTTTGTTTTTTTGTTTTTTTTTGCTTAAATCATTACAAATTTTTTCAATCGACAGGACAATAATATTAAACTTCCGGTCTCTTAAGATAATTCAAGTCAAAATTCAAGTTTGTACTTGAATTCTCTGAAGAGATCGACAGGATAATATTATTGTCCTTACGATTGAAAGAATTTGTAATGATTTAAGCAAAAAAAGAAAAAACGTTGAAATAATAATAATAATAATAATAATAATAATAATAATAATAATAATAACATATATATATATATATATATATATATATATATATATATATATATATATGTATATACATATATATATAGCTCTTATGCATAGATCATCGTATAATGTCTGACTGACGTAAAGAACATTTAAATTAAAATGTTTAAATTCAACGTTATTTCACGCGGTTAATGGGAGTCGAATAACCACTTTTTGTAAATTTTCACTTTACATCTCTGTTCTTCTTCTTCTTTTGTATATATATATATATATATATATATATATATATATATATATATATATATATATACACGATGAGTTATCAAGTACGATAAGTATTAGACCAGCTTACCACGAGATTTACAAAGTGTTTTCAACCTCATGAAACAATTGACAAACTCGTACGAGACTGACTGTGTAAGGGCACTTCTCAACCTATATACTCAACGAACTTTTGATCTACGGACTTGAAATTTGGTATATAGGATCTTCAGACATGTGTAAAATTTTTAGCGGATATCATCCGGAAAAAAGGGCTCCTATGGGGGCATGATTAAAATTTGGACTTAAGGGATCATCTGGTTGTTTCATGAGGTTTGAAAACACTTTGTAAATAGCGTGGCAAGCTGGTCTAATGGTTATCATACTTGACACATTGTCCTAAAGCTTTGGTTTCGATCTCAGCTCGAATGTATTTTTTTACTAACAACAAGTGAACTGTTTAGAAATGACATAATATTCGAATACACGTGTCTCAGTTTTTTTTCGTTTTATTTATTCATTCATATATATATATATATATATATATATATATATATATATATATATATATATATATATATATATATTTTAAATTCAATTTTCACCCCAAACAAGGCACAGTGCCACTTTGAAGCAGGGGGCTACTATCAGGGGCTTAATTAGCGGGGTCATTATGAAAGGAGATGAGTAGAAAGATGTTTGTTAACATTACACTTGAACTTCTGCATATCATTGCAGTTGGGAAAGCAGAATCTCGGAAGGGAGTTCCAAAGACCCGCAGTTCTGGGGAAGAAACTATGGGAGTAAAAGGCTTTCTTGAACCTAGGGATCTCTACTGTAAAGGGATGAGACTTAGTAGCTTGTCGGGTTTGTCGGGGGTAGTTACGTCGGGGAGGTACCAGTGTTTGCAGTTCGTCGGAGCATTCACCATTAAAGTATTTGTAGAACAGGCAGAGGGATGCAACATCTCGTCGATAGGACAGAGGCTGAAGCCTAGATGACAGTTCAGGACCTATCAGGTTGGCGACTCTCTTTTGAACCCTGTCCAGGAGCGAGAGACAAGAAGCAGATGCACCAGCCCAGATGTGACAACAGTACTCCATACATGACCGAATGGTGGCCTTATAGAGGTATAGGATAATTTAACGCTACGTTTAATACTGGGAATGTTTGGTTCATCTTCTAGTATATATATATGAAAGTTAGAACGTGGGTGTGAGGAATCTTCGCAACCTTTTTTTTTACACAGGAATCACCACATTATCAAAGCCAAGATGCCACTGAAGGATAAGGTTTAAAGAGTGTACAGTAGAAATTGGACAATATAATAATCATTAGTAATGAAAATTCGATAAATTTGATAACTTATATGGAACGGCTCATCAAGAACTTGTTTACGTTAGACTTGAACACAACCATATTGTAGTCAGCCGGAAAGCGGGAAAACGGAAAGCGAAGGGTTCGTCAAACGAAGATCCATTCATTCCAATTGATGTAAAATGATGGTTGCTTGAGACTTTCTTTCCCTGTTCTTTCCATCCTTCATGACCCTTCATGGCCATTATTATTTTACTCACTAGGAGTTTTCACGCAAAGCATTATCAGTGATTGCTCACCGGCGATAACCAATGATATTCCTCTGGGGTCCAAGCGACAATATGTCTTCACAAATTTCCAGCTTTCGATAAAAACTGAGAATTATTTTTCGTTATGGCAACATCTGTTTACCATCAATTTCTGTGATTTACTTTGGCCTATATCTCTGTACTAACAATCTCATCCTAAAGAAAGATTTCAATGAATTTGCTTTCAAATTATGTCCCTAAAAATCCGTTTTCAAATAATCACCCACCTCAAACAAATATTTTATCAAATCATGTGCCTAAATTCTTTCAAATTGCTCAAAAGACGCTGTTTAACATATATTAAATGGTGTTTAACACATATTAAATGATGTTTAACATATATTAAATGATGTTTAACATATATTAAATGATGCTTTACATATATTAAACGATGTTTAACATATATTAAATTATGCTTAACATATATTAAATGATGTTTAACATATATTAAATGATGTTTAACATATATTAAATTATACTTAACACATATTAAATTATGCTTAACATATATTAAATGATGCTTAACATATATTAAATTATACTTAACACATATTAAATTATGCTTAACATATATTAAATGATGCTTAACATATATTAAATGATGTTTAACATATATTAAATGATGCTTAACATATATTAAATGATGTTTAACATATATTAAATGTTTAGCATATATTCGATTATGCTTAACATATATTAAATGATGCTTAACATATATCAAATTATGTTTAACAAATATTAAATGATGCTTAACATATATTAAACGATGTTTAACATATATTAAATTATGTTTAACATATATTAAATGATGCTTAACATATATTAAACGATGTTTAACATACATTAAACGATGTTTAACATATATTAAATGATTCTTAAAATATATTAAATGATGTTTAACTTACATTAGATGATGTTTAGTATACATTAAATGATGCTTAACATATATTAAATCATGTTTAACATATATTAAATTATGCTTCATATATATTAAATGGTGTTTAACATATATTAAACGATGTTTAACATATATTAAATGATGCTTAACATATATTAATGGACGCTTAACATACATTAAATGATGTTTAAAATATATTAAATGATGTTTAAAATATATTAAATGATGCTTAACATATATTAAATGACGCTTAACATACATTAATTTATGTTTTACATATATTAAACGATGCTGAACATATATTAAATTATGGTTAATATATATTAATGGACGCTTAACATAAACAAAATGATTTTTAATATATATAAAACGATGTTTAACATATACTAAATGAGGCTAAACATATATTAAACGATGTTTAACATATATTACATGATGCTTAACATGTATTAAACGATGTTTAACATATATTAAACGATGTTTAACATATATTAAACGATGTTTAACATATATTAAATGATGCTTAACATATATTAAATGATGTTTAACATGTATTAAATGATGCTTAACATAGTTTAAATGATGTTTAACATATATTAAATTATGCTTAACATATATTAATTGATATTTTACATATATTAAATGATGTTTGACATATATTAAATAATGTGTACCATATATTAACTGATGCTAAACATATATTAAATATATGTTTAACATATATTAAATGATGTTTGACATATATTAAATGATGCTTAACATAAATTAAATGATGTTATACATATATTTAATGATGTTTAACATATATTAAATGATGCTTAACATATATTAAATGATGCTTAATATATATTAAATGATGCTTAACATATATTAAATGATGCTTAATATATATTAAATAATGTTATACATATATTAAATGATGCTCAACATATATTAAACGATTTTAACATATATAAATGTATCTAATACCGGTTGTTAGAATTTTACTAAAATCTCAAGTCATCTGAAAATTTCATGAATAATTTCAACACTGTTTTCATTCACTGTACATAAAATTAAATATACTCCACACCTACCAGCTATTCCATTTATAATTATTGGTTTATTAGTTTAGGAGCAAATTCTGTTTATTTCTCCAATTATATAAATGCAACTTTGTCTATGTGTGTGTGAATTCGTCTCTTATGGACTCCGAAACGGCTGAACAGATTTTCTTTAAAATTTGCAGGACTTTAGTATATAAGGCTGGGAGTGGTTTTAGTTAAGTTTTGTCTCAGACTGTCCTAATAATTACCGATAATCGTTAATAGAATCCGTTATTTTAATTTAACTATTATCGGTAAAGCCATTTTTTCCATGTCGTCGCTTAGTAACAATGATAGAACAACGGGCCGTGAAAGTTCTACTGTGGGTAAGTTTATAGCGTGTTTTGTTTTTTCTTTTTTTTTCTTTTTTTTTTCTTTTGCATGGCGTGATCTGTAGGTTCAAAATCCGCACATAGACTTCTTCTTTTTTTCATTAACTCCAAAGGATTTTATAAGACTTGAAAAGTTACGTGTTTTTTTTTAATTTTTAATTTTAATTTTTTTTTTCATTACGTGGTCTGTAGGTTCAAACCCCACACGTAAATTTCTTAATGATTTTTTTTTGTTACCTGAAAAGATGTTTATATAAAATAATTTAATAAACCGTAGGTTCTCTAAAGTGCAATGTAGAATAAGATATTTTGGACTAACATATTGAGTATGTGAAGCTTCCCCCCCGAGCGATTTCACGGATTTCAATGACAATAAAAATATAAGAGCATGAAATATTCGTTGATCATCATTCAATCCCGGCCAACGTCGGGTATCGTTGCTAGTACTATTACATAAACATTTCAACAACTTTATATGAACTGAGATTCTAACCGCGTAAAAGCACACGATTTATTTTGATAAATAGTTGTGTGCTATCGTTCTACTGGAATCGTCCAGTCTATTTCCTACAGTGCCTAAGGTAGGAATTGAGGAGGTCGGGGTGCATATAACGTCGGTGAAAATCTATAGATTTTACTAATTGATGTACGATAAATTAAGGTACGACAAATGTACGACAGAGCACAACAACTTCTGCCGATTCTCTATTCGCGTGATATTTAGGCACGTCATCCGAGCAAACGGAGATTCTTACGTCGAGAATAAGAAGTAACCGATTTTAATTTAAACGAACTGGCATACTACGTAATATTGTCGGGAGTATATATAAACAAGTGTATATTATTTACGCGTCGATATATTTGATCGTTTAAATATGAATGAGTATTTTTCTGTAAACGAACTGACATGTTGTTTTTACCAATAAAATTATTATTTCCTTTACTACTAGCAGGCCATCCGGCATTGCCCGGTTGCAAAATACGCCTGAAACTACTAACACCCGAAAGTGTCTTGTACCTCTATAAGGCCACCATTCGCCCATGTATGGAGTATTGCTGTCATATTTGGGCTGGTGCATCGGCTACTAGTCTCTCGCTCCTTGACAGGGTTCAAAAGAGAGTCGCAAATCTGATAGGCCCTAAACTGGCATCTAAGCTTCAGCCTCTGTCCCATCGACGAAACGTTGCATCCCTCTGCCTTTTCTACAAGTATTGTAATGGTGAATGCTCTGATGAACTGCAAGCACTTGTGCTCCCACGACGTGAGCACCCTCGACAGACCCGACAAGCTGCAAAATCCCACCCCACACTGTAGAGATCCCTAGGTGTAAAAGATCTTTCTACTCCGGTAGTTTCTTCCCCAGAACCGCTAGACTTTGGAATTCCATTCCAGATCACTGCTTCCCCAACTGTACTGACATGCAGAAGTTCAAGTGCAACGTGAACCAACATCTTGCTGCCCAAATCCCTACATAGTACCTCAGTAGTTGTTTCCCCCTGATAGTAGCCCCCTACACCAAAGTGGCAATTTGCCTTATTTGGGGTGAAAATGTAATAAAAAAAAAAAAGAAAATGATATTTTAATTCATGCAGATTTCGTATTTATTAACATAGAGCCAATTTTCTATTGATTATAAGAGCACTTTAAGTTGTCTGTCAAGTTTCAACTTTGTTTTTAATTTGACTCCTTAGCAACTATTTTTATCGGCGTATATACATATATATATATATATAAAAACGATTCACAAACATGTAACATTTGACTCACTTCATGCTGCTCTGCTACCTTGACACAGGTAGACAGACCGACACACAAACATAGTGATGTTTTATAAATTAGATGTTTTTATAAACAAAAGGACACATTATAAAATCATTTATTATTTTTAAAAAGTAAACAATTATTTTTAACTCAAGGAACATTTTTTATTTTGTGTTGACTCGTGTTTTTTACCCCCCTCCCTTTAGTCTGAAAAGTAAATTAGATTTTTAAGATTTTTAACGACAAAAATAGTAGGAGATATTTGTCGTTCCTTAAATTGTCGTGTCTAAATATCATAGGAAACATTAGAAACAGTTGTGCCTTGTCGTACAGTTTTCGTGCCTTAATTTGACGTTTCTAAACATCGCACGAATAGAGAATCATCATGAATAGTTGTGCCTTGTCGTACATTTTTCGTGCCTTAATTTGTTGTACATAAGTAGTAGAACCGTGCAATCGCCATGAGTAGGAAATCATTCCTACTTATTTCGCGTTCCAAGGTCTAATCGGCTGAAAGTTACGGACATACGCCCCTCGTATTAGGAATTGTTATTTCCGTCCATATTTTTCGGATGAAGATCATATTTTGGAAACATAAATTCGTCAAATTCTATCAAAATGGTTGCCCTCTGCCCGCAAAATCCCGAGGACATTGTTGAGGTCCACAAAAGAGTTTTGTTTTGCACTGATTAACCCAGTAAAGGGACGATAGAAGCAGCGTCTGAAATTCCATTCGGATATCGTTGAGGAGGGCGTGTATAGATTCATGGGGGGGGGCTCTCGGAAAGTTTGTTACGATGATGCACTTCCGCTTCGGTGGATATTGCTTGCATAGTGTTTTTGTTTGTTTGTGTGTGTGTGTGTGTGTGTGTGTGTGTGTGTGTGTGTGTGTGTGTGTGTGTGTGTGTGTGTGTGTGTGTGTGGAGGAGGAGGATGTTTCAATCAGGAATTTCTTCACTATCCCGAACATCGGATATTCACGCGGGGGTGTGTCATCTTGTTGAAAGTCTACGCTTGGACGCGCAGTCATTACTTACGTCACACTGATTATTTTGTTTTATGTTATTTATTTATTGCTTGGAAGGCCACTACATATCAAGGCTCAGAGACCACTCAAGTGCTAGATAAATGGTGAGACAAGATCATTTACGGTGGAACTTGGATAGGGCTCTATTATCTAAATGGACAGCTCAATAGGAAATTATTCACATTAGACATTACACGACCATGTTATAGTCAGCCGGGAAGCAGACAAACGGTATTGCGTTCCACAGACGGACACTTCTAGGAAATAAATACTGCTCGTGGAATTTTCACTTAGTTTTGGGCACAGATAGGGAGTTAAGAAATTGTTGTCAGATGTTTCAACTGAGTGAGTATTTGTTGTGAACGTTTGACAAGGAGAGACCATAGATTGGAGCTCAGTCGAACGCCTACCATAAACGTATTAATAGAGCAGAGAGAGAGAGAGAGAGAGAGAGAGAGAGAGAGAGAGAGAGATTCGCAACGTCTCGTTTGTGAGATAGAGGGAGTGGGAAATTAACGACTTACAAACATACACATCTGTTCAGATTTCGTCAAGTTTCGCGAATGTAGATCACTAATTATAATCCCATCTGCGCAAGACTCCACAAAATAAGCATCACAATATACAAAGAGAACTTTTCTATAATCATGGATATAATTCGGAAGTCTCAATCCGACACCACGTTTAAAGTCATGATTGGCGTATACTCCATTCCTTGTTTTGATTGTTATGAAATCTACATTGGTGAAACTCAACGTAAACTGGACAATAGACTTTATGAACACAAGAGACATAAAGGCGAATAACACGCTATACGCCATTTAATCTCATATTATTGAGTATAGACATAACTTTGAATTTGAAAACACAAATCTTATTAAAAAAAACAAAACGCAGATAATTAATACGCCATTTAATTTAATCAATACTTATCCAGTCTCCCACAGAAGAGACGTTGCGAGCCTATCCTTGTTTTATCGTTATTTCCATGGCAGGTGCTCGTCTGAACTCCAATCTCTGGTCCCCCCTCGCCAATCTTTCACGAAAAACACCCGACTAGCTGAATCCACTGTGAAAAATTTCCCCCACTCTTTATCTGTGCCTAAATCAAAACGACAAAGCTTCTTTCTTAGAACTGCACGCCTGTTGAACTCTGTTCCGTCTGCCTGCTTCCCACCGGACTACAACTTGTATGTGTTCAAGTCCAACGTTAACAAATTCCTAATGAACCGCCCCCTTAAGTAAACACTTCATCAAATCTCCACACTAACGTAATGTACTTGCAATAACCCTTATCCCTGAGTGGCTTCCGGGCCTTGATAAGTGGTGATCACTGTGTAAAAAAAAAAAAAAGAAAAGTCCAACAATACAATACAATAGAAACTCCACCAATATAATAAAAGAAAAACTTGTAATATATCTCTCCTCACCTATGAAAAACTATCATTTGTAAAAAAAATTTGGATACCGGTTCATTTAAAATGTGTACCTTCGTGTGTGTATACAGGGTGACACCCCCACCCTAAAAAAAAGAAGCTAAATGGAGGCCATCTAGAACATATGCTGTAGAACGGAGTAAAAAAAGGCCAAAGACCCTAGTGTTTTGATGTGATGTTTTGAATATAATAAACTAGTTATGACCAAAGTTTCATTTCATTCGGACCAAACACTAAGAAACGGTTGGGACCCGTTTTTTTTTGGGGGGGGGGGTCACCCTATATATATATATATATATATATATATATATATATATATATATATTAGTGATGGGAGGATTCTAAAAATTTTTCCCGATTCCGATACAATTACCCATTCCATTCTAAATTTCCGATTCCGATACGATTCCCGATTCCGATTGCGATTCTAATAACAAAAGCGCCCGCAACAACACAACTATAGAATGAGTTCATTAAATGGCGTCGATTTAAATCTGTTTAAGGAATGTTCTGATATTGTATTGATATTGTTCTGATATGAGTTTAAGATATAAATATACCAAATTTATTATTTAAAAACCAGCTAATAATTTGGTTACGTCAGTTGTTTTTCTTTCTCTTTAATAATTTTGTGAAACAAAATCTATAAAAAAAACAGACATGTTCATTTTTTATTTCAATCTCACCTATAATTTATATACAAAATACTAATTTAGGAAAACTCGTCCATTTTTGCTAGGTAGGAAAACTGGTCCATTATAAATAAATTATTTTTTTTGCTCTTATAATAAGTTCTACTCTCTATTTCTTATTGAACTTTTTTAATTGGTTGGGAATAAATTTTCTATATATAAATACTGTTATTTATATTAGTTTGAAGTTTACCATTGCGTATATCAGGTAAACACTACATCCCTTTGATTTCATTAATATATATATATATATATATATATATATATATATATATATATATATATATATATATATATTCATTAATATATATATATATGTAATACACTGTTTTGTTTTTAAATCCCCGAAACAGTGTTTCATGGTAAACAACTGATGATCCCTTGAAAAATAAAAAAAATTGGTATTATAGTAAATTTGAGAGTTGATGCAGTGATTGCAGGTGATTAAATGACTTAAAATATTTTTTTGTATAGTTTCAAATGTTAAAAAACTTCAAAGACTATATATATATATATATATATATATATATATATATGAGCAAACAGTTAATAAAATATGTTAAAAAAACACTTTGAAATGAGTTAAAAACATATTTAATCTGAAAAGGAAACACAAGATAAATGGATAGTCCTTAATCCGCGTAGTTTCGAAGAAATACTCTCCTTCTCATCAGAGGGTAGGAATTAGCAAAATGCGGGATCGGATTTTGCATGCAGAAATATTTTATGAAACAACAAGTAAGTCAAAGATCTTACTTGAAAACAAAATAAGTTAAGCAGAGGGAATATGGTAAAGAAAAAGGTGATTACACATGAATGGATAGTCTGGTGGAAGATAAAAAATTCAGTGACGGTAAAATCCAAATGTAAAACTTAAAGAAAGTTAAAAGAATTTCCATTTGTACAAGTAAAATCCAAGGAAATCCCATAAGTGGAAGAAGATGGTCCATAATATATATATATATATATATATATATATATATATATATATATATATATATATATATATATATATATAGTGGAAACGGTAATTAATAAAAACTGAAGAAAGTGCTCAATATATATATAGCTTAATGTAAAAGGAAAAGAGAGAGTTCAATTCCACAAAAGGAGACTTATCCGGATAATGCCAAGCTCAACAATAATTATTGGAGTTTATACAACAGGACAACAAGAGAATGAAATGAAGACACAAAACTATATGTAGGTAGATATAGAATGGATCATTTATTGAATAAAGGAATACAGGCAAAATTTGGGGGATAGAAGGGACTTTATGCCATGGCATTTCGAAGCCTATTGCTTCTCATCAGAATTTTGCCTTTATTTTTATTTTATTTATTTATTTTATTTTTCTTAATATTAAATTTTTTTTATATTCAATTTTACATCTAATTTATTTTCAACTTTATTATTACTACTATTATTATAATTTTCATTACTATTATCTTTCGTACTATTATAATTACCCTACTATTATTTGGTATATTTTTACCACTCTCATAAGTAGTATGGTTTCCTTACTCCCCCATTTTAACATCAATATGTATACTTAACCTTTTACATCAAGTTATACGCACTCATAGTCATTGCCACCCTAATCTCGGACCGCCCCCTTATAATCATACTCCCTATATCATAACAGTAGAAACTTATAAATATAATGCCGCATATTACCTTTCAGTTTTACAACCTTACATACCTCCCCAAATTAATAAAAATTACCCACTCCATAGTAAACAGACACCCCACAAACCGTTAAAATAAATTACCACACAGCAACAATACACCCTCTACTTAACCATAATACATATACCCCTTAATCTCAATACTATGTTAAAGACCATATATATTCTTATATATCATACTATATATAACAAGCTTCTCCTTATTTGTTTGAAATTCAATAAAACTTCCCCCAACATTCTATAATTCCTCTTAATCTTTTTCGTCCCTAATGAACCTTACGCTAGACGCCGCATCTCCCCCATGCTATCTAGCACCTTCTCTACTCTTCTGATGAGAAGCAATAGGCTTCGAAATGCCATGGCATAAAGAGTCCCTTCTATCCCCCAAATTTTGCCTGTATTCCATTATTCAATAAATGATCCATTCTATATCTACCTATATATAGTTTTGTGTCTTCATTTCATACTCTTGTTGTCCTATTATATATATATATATATATATATATATATATATATATATATATATATATATATATATATATACATATATATATATGTATATATATACATACATATATATGTATAAATAATAAATATAATATATATGTGTGTGTGTGTGTGTGTGTGTGTGTGTGTGTGTGTGTGTGTGTGTGTGTGCAATGAAATAGAGGGTAAGTATTTCTTCGGAACTCCGCGGATTAAGAACCATCCACTTATTTAGTGTTTTCTTTTCAAATTAAATATGTTTTTTTTTTTTTAACTCTTTTGCAAAGTGTTTTTAACATGTTTTATTAACTGCTTGCTCTTATATGTATATATAGTAGTGATTAAGTTATATATATATATAACTTAGTCACTACTATATATTGGGTACAATATAATAATCAAAAGAGAATTAGTTATAAATACGAAATCTGTACGGATTATGATATCATAAGTGTTTTTTACGACAGTACATCTCCGGGCAACGCCGGTCAACACCGGGCGCCCTGTTAGTCATAGATATGTAAGCAAATTCAGTAATGTAGACACAAGGACAGCGTATGTAGAAAACGGTAGCGGCCTTGTATGAGTGGGGGTTCGCATCAATAGGTGCCAGGGCGATGACTGAAATGGAGACGAACCTTCTATGATACAAACATAAACACCAGCACTCCCACGCCACCTACCAGAGATGCCTGTACAACCTGAATCCGCGCATTAAACGTATCGCAGCCCCCACTCCTTTCTTTATATGACACCCCTCCCACACCCTGCCTAATAATTATTAATTTTTTCGACGGATGTGAAAACCGTTTCTCCCCTTATGGTCGCCGCTAGCCTGAATCTACTTGTACCGAATGTTCGCGACCTTTGAGCACCCCCGCTACTGCAGGGCAGTGAAAAAGCTCCCGAAATATATATGTCTATCCTTGCACGCACTTCCCATCACACTATCTCTGCATCCTCTTTTGCTTTTTCGTCCTACCCCCGCCACACACGTCCGCACACACCACAATCTAACAAGTTGTGCCACATAAACCGGTGGCTCAATGGTTAACGTCACGGACTGGTAACCTTGATGCGCCAAGTTCGAACCCATTTCATTTAGTTCGAGCCCGTTCATTTAGGGCCGTTGGCAACCATTACGTGGTCCGTCCCACACGTACCCGATATTCTTCTAGAAACAATTCTAAACCGAAACATACCGGAGAAACTGAATGCCAACAAAATAACCATGGATGATTTTCGACAAACACGCATACTAACAAACCACATCAACTGATGCCACCTTCACTAATGTCGTGGCCGGGCCGAGAGACGGGGTTGGGGGGTTCTACTAACCACTGTTGCGTTTTTTCTCCCCCTCCCCCGCCCTCGACATACATGAATTATTGTATTATCATTATTGTTATCTTTTTTGTTTTTACACGTCAATAAAAATGTTTTAAACAAATGTTTTTGACAATCCCAGCACGAAAGGGTGAATGCGGTATTATGGTGAAAGAAGATACTAGCTAAGAGAAATTTTGTTTAGTTCTGGAGTGACAAGGATGACCAACGACCCCTATTTTTCCCTCTTTTGAGTTGGCCTTGTGCCTAGGTTTTTGGCTTATGTTGAACTTTTTAGCCGGAATAAAAAATGTAATATCTCAAAGTGTAGTATCTGTTCTGATGTTTCACTTACTACTATTTATTTGAACACTGGCAAAATGCCCCCTTTGGGGGGGGGCTGTCCCCCCCCCCAAAAAAAAACGACCTTGTGTCTAATTTGTTTTCGTGGGGAAGCAAATAAATACCATCTATTCTTTTTTTTTTTTTTTTTTTTTACATTTTCACCCCAAACAAGGCACATTGCCACTTTGGTGTAGGGGGCTACTATCAGGGGAAACATCTACTGGGGTACTATGTAGGGATTTGGGCGGCGAGATGTTGGTTCACGTTGAACTTGAACTTATGCATGTCAGTACAGTTGGGGAAGCAGTGACCTGGAATGGAATTCCAAAGTCTAGCAGTTCTGGGGAAGAAACTACTGGAGTAGAAAGATCTTTTACATTTAGGGATCTCTACAGTGTGGGGTGGGATTTTGCAGCTTGTCGGGTCTGCCGAGGGTGTTCACGTCGTGGGGGCACAAGTGCTTGCAGTTCTTCAGAGCATTCACCATTATAATACTTGTAGAAAAGGCAGAGGGATGCAACGTTTCGACGATGGGACAGAGGCTGAAGCTTAGATGCCAGTTTAGGGCCTATCAGATTTGCGACTCTCTTTTGAACCCTGTCAAGGAGAGAGAGACTAGTAGCCGATGCACCAGCCCAAATATGACAGCAATACTCCATACATGGGCGAATAGTGGCCTTATAGAGGTACAGGATACTTTCGGGTGTTAGAAGTTTTCTAGCACGGTAGAGAGAGCCCACCTTCCTTGCAGCGGCCCTGGTAATGCCCTCGATGTAATTGTTCCAACTCATGTTTCCTGTGAACGTTAGGCCAAGGAGCTTGAAAGACGTACTCTCAGATAAAGAGTCGTTGGCCATTGGCTATTCTGATGCTACACTTAAATTTTCTATTCTCGGTTAGTGGAGGAGAAATCCTTCACGATTGAGACATTTTAAAAAATTTTGTTCCTTTTCTCCCACATTCATAAACGACCTTGGTATCTCACTCTATCCTCGTGGGAAGGCAAATTAAACAAGAATACCAAATTCGAAAGGCGATCACGCATAGTCATTTATTCGGGTCATTGCTTGCTGCTTATGTCATAACACGTCATAGGAAATAGACGGTGTTATTTAAATTCGCGATACCGCTCAATTACGTTCCACGATTTCTCGTTTGTTTTGATTTCAATATTGTATTTAAATATAAGAAACTAACAGACTGTCCGGCGTTGCCCGGCTGTAAAATACGGATAAATATTACATTTTAATTAATGCAGAATTCTTATCTATTATAAACAAAAATACCGTAGGTATTAAACGTAACGTTAGATACCTTAAAAAAAAAACATTGCCCAGTATTAAATGTAACGTTAAATTCCTAAAAAAAAAAAAATGAAGTAAAGAAAAAAAAACAGAAACAAACTGAGACATGTGCATGCGAGTATTATGTTGTTTTTTTCGAAACAGTTCACTTTATGTAAGTAAAAAATATATACTCGAGCTGAGATCAAAATCAAAACCTTCATACAGTGAGTCAAATACGATAACCATTACACCAGCTTAACATGACTTTTAAAGAGTGTTTTCAAACCAACTTATACTTAACATAAAGGTGTCATGTTTCACGACCGCGCATGCGTAGTCGTGAAACGGTTGAAAACAAATAAAAATCCGATAGCCTGACAAGTATCAAATTTTCAATTCTGACCCCTTAACAGCTCCCTTTTTTCGTATGAAAATCGATTAAAAAGTTTTCCACGTCTGATTACTCTATATACTAACTTTCAAGTCTGTAGATAAAACATTCGTTGAGTATATAGGTTGAGTATATAGGTGAGACGTGTTCTCACACACGCACGCACGCATGATTTTCGGCCGGGTTTTTTTTTTTGTTTGTTTTTTTGACTAGCGAGAATAAAGCAGTAAAGAGGTGTCTGTGTTCCCCAATAAGACCAAGCACACACATCCATTTTATCATTTTTTAAAAATTACATTTTCATCCCAAACAAGGCACAGTGCCACTTTGATGTAAGAGGTTACTATCAAGGACGTAAGTTGCAGGGGTACCATGTATGGAGTTGAGCAGCAAGATGTCTGTTTGCATTATACTTGAATTTATGTATGCCAGAACAGTCGGGGAAGCAGGAACCAGGAAGGGAATTCCAAAGTCTACCAGTTCTGGGGAAGAAACTATTGGAGTAGAAGGCTATCTGACATCGAGGGATCTCTACTCTGTTGGGATGAGATTTCGCTGTTTGTCGGGTTTGTCGAAGGGTATTTATGTAGAAGGGGTACAAGGGCTTGAAGTTCGTCGGAGCATCCACCGTTAAAATACGTGTAAAACAGGCAGAAGGCTGCAATATTGCATCGATGGGACAGGGGCTGAGGCTTACATGACAGTGCATGACCTATTAGGTTGGCGACTCTCTTTTGAACCCTGTCTTAGAATGGGAGTAGTAGCAGATGCACCAGTCCAAATGCAACAACAATACTCCATACATGAACGAATGGTGGCCTTGTAGAGATACAAGATACTTTCAGCGGTAAGAAACTTTCTATCACGGTAGAGAGAGATCACCTTCTTTGCAGCAACCTTGGCAATGCCCTCGATGTATCTGTTCCAACTCACGTTCCCTGTGAACGTTAAGCCGAGGAGTTTGAATGAAGTACTTTCATACATATACACATACCATGAAAAAAATGATAGATTCGAGGAATTAATACAATATAAGAAGAAGAAAAAAAGAAGTTTTTAGATGAATATTGATAATTAATTGGATTCATCGGACTACTGCTCTCATCTTGAGAGTTATTTTCACAACGTTTCGACCGATGTAACCTCCGAATGTCTTCAGGTACATCTTTTCGAATTTACGAAGCTTTCTATCGAACTCAAGAATTCTGTCAAAAGGAACTCTTTATTTAATCCCCGAGGGTAGCATGTGTAGCGTCGATGTTCACACATTGACGTACGAAATCAAAATGCAAAAACGCGTTAGTACGCATGTCGTTTGCGCATACATTATCCTAAATAAAAATAAATAATTGTATTTTGAACCAATCAGAAAACTTTCTGAATTTATTTGAAATGGGTCTTTCTGGGAGCTACCGAAATTCTTTAAAGCCAGATTTTCTTTAAATAAACCAGTGGAGCCCGGTTGATCCGAGTCTACGGATCAGTGTCGTAAGTATGCCCCACCGTGTGTGCTCGTTTTTGCAACATTTCCTTCCACTCAGAAATACAAAATACATTAACGAATGCACAGCCACAAGCAACCCATCACATTATCATCTGGCAATCTATATAAACTTTATTCATTGAAATATTACTATCTTTTCCACTGAACTTCAATTATAATACGATATCAAAATAATATTGACTCTTGAAAACAACTTTTAATGAATTATAATTTATTTAATTGAGCAGAAGAGTTTTGAATGCAATTTTCCTGATCCCCCCCCCTTTTTTTTACACGGTAGTCACCACTTATCAAGGCCCGGAAGCCACTCACGGATAAGGTTTATTGCAAGTACAGTACGTCAGTGTGGAGATTTAATGAAGTGTTTACTTAAGAGGGCGGTTCATTAGGAATTTGTTAACGTTGGACTTGAAGACATCCAAGTTGTAGTCAGGTGGGAAGCAGGCAGACGGAACAGAGTTCCATAGGCGTGCAGTTCTAAGAAAGAAGCTTTGTTCATGGAATCCACGTTTTGATTTAGGCACAGATAAAGAGCGGGGGAAATTTTTCACAGGGGATTCAGCTAGACGGGTGTTTTTCGTGAAAGATTGGCGAGGGGGGATCAGAGATTGGAGTTCAGACGAGCACCTGCCATGGAAATAACGATAAAACAAGGCTATAAATATATCACTGAAATTTACAGCTCGTAATTTATCGATCTAAACTTCTAATGTCTCAGCTAATGAACTCACTTATTTTTACGAGAACTCTGAACTATTCATGAACATTCTATGTTTTTCTATTTCATTTTAAACATATAAAATACCTTTGTGAATGTATGCTTTTTTAACTCATTATTTTGTTTTGTTTATCGTATGGTAATGCCTTTCGTTCTTCTCACATTTGAATACAAACAAATTTTCACCAAATCCGGCTCATCCCCAAGCTATCCCCATCTTTACAAAACACTCCAAAGTAACCCTCCCCCCCCCCCGCTAAAAAAAAAAATGTCGTGAACACACCTCTAAAACTCCCACAAGTTAATGACCGCCACCCGATACTTGTTCCGTCAGCTATGACCATGTAGAAAACCTAAATAATTCCCAATTGTATTTCTGAGTATCGCCGGCACCGAGGATCGAACTTTCAACCTGCAGAAGAGTGTCATCGAATATACCAAATACTTTATCCGTTACGCTACAAATCCATGCGGACAAGTCCAATATTAATTATGGGAGGAGTTCAAATAACTCAAATTATCCGAAAGCTTCTGCTGTCTTTGCTCCCCTAAAAATAGCCCTTACACTCCTTTTTATGCTTCCCCATGCTCTAAATTTGATTTTATAGCGAGTGGTTATTAGTTGCGATGTAAGTGCAATAGATGTCTTCCTGAACGAACCTCCCTCCCCTTTCTTTGTTTGTTTTTCTTTATCACCGTTTTGCCGCGTTTTGTGTTTCTTACGAAAGTAAACGCGTTTGTTCGTTGCGACTGAACCACCACCACCACTATCACCACCACCACTATCACCATCATTGTTTATAAATAAATAGAATGAAATAAATGGCCGAGTGGAACGACGAACGTAATGACGTCTCGACGACAAACAAGACGGAATGACATCAACGGATTCCTTGGATCGCGTTTCCGGTCGAAGGTCAACTGCAACAGCGACGATCAATGGAGCGAAGAAGAAGAAGAAGAAGAAGAAGAAGAAGAAGAAGAAGAAGAAGAAGAAGAAGAAGAAGAAGAAGCTAGTAGTAGTAGTAGTAGTAGTAGTAGTAGTAAGAATGAAGAAAGAAAGAAGAAAACGAAGACAGATATAAAGAAAGCAGAGGAGAAAGAGATGAAGAAGAAAACAGTAAAAAAAAGAAGGTGCGTCTGTAAGCGTAAAATTCTCTCTCTCTCTCTCTCTCTCTCTCTCTCTCTCTCTCTCTTTCTCTCTTTCTCTTTCTTAACCAAACCTTCGCCATGACGTCATACGCACTGTTTGGCACACAGACAGCGAGTGCACACTACTGACATTTATTTATCTATTTCTCTTTTTTCCCCCTCGAAAAAACGAAGCATAAAAATAAACAAAATATTTACCGCTGCGACCCCACCCCCACCCCGACAGAAAGATGCTCATCAAAACCAATCGATTATCCTTGTTTTCTCAGATGAGTTCAATCACTTCTGTTAGAGACGATGTCCATCTTCATCTCGTTCGATCTGTCACACTAACATCATAGATTTTCCTCACTCTCTATCTGTGCCTAAATCTAAACACAGATTCCATGAACAAAGCTGCTTTTCCAGAACTGTCCGCCTTTGGAACACTGTTCCGCTGGCCTGCTTCCCGGTTGAATACAACATGGTAGCTTTCAAATCCAATGTAAATAAGTTCTTATTGATCCGTCCCCATGAATAATCAAATTCTACCCAATTTACACCTTTAACGATTACTACACTACAACATTATATTCATTAACCCTTATCCTCGAGTGGTCTTCGAGCCTGGATAAGTGGTGACTCTAATATATAAAAAAATCATTATTCAAATTATCTTATATTAAATTATAACTTAAATTGTAATTTCTATACCATTTTGTAAATCACACCATTAAAACCATTGTTAGCCACGTTCTTAACATGTTAAAAATGCATATTTATTTTACACACGAGACGCTTTTTTTTATACAATGATCACCACTTATCAAGGCCCGGAAGCCACTCAGGGTTAAGGGTTATTGCAAGTACATTACGTTAGTGTGGAGATTTGATGAAGTGTTTACTTAAGGGGGCGGTTCATTAGGAATTTGTTAACATTGGACTTAAAGACATCTAAGTTGTAGTCCGGTGGGAAGCAGGCAGACGGAACAGAGTTCTACAGGCGTGCAGTTCTAAGAAAGAAGCTTTGTTCATGGAATCCGCGTTTTGATTTAGGCACAGATATAGAGTGGGGGGAATTTTTCACAGTGGATTAAGCTAGACGGGTGTTTTTCGTGAAAGATTGGCGAGGGGGGACCAGAGATTGGAGTTCAGACGAGCACCTGCCATGGAAATAACGATAAAACAAGGAAAGGCTCGCAACGTCTCTTCTGTGGGAGAGAGGTTGCAGGGTAGAGAAAAGGGCATCCCCCACTAATTTAACCCTAATTATGACGCCTATGCCAATTAAAACGACAACTTTTGTATAAAACGTCAAAACCGGTTTGTTTCCATTGAATGGTTCTCAACAAACACACAAACACACAAACAAACAAACCACATCAACTGATGCCACTATCAATAATACAAGACTAAAAAGGCAATCACGTATATTTATTTACTCGAACCATTGCCTGTTGTCTTTGGCATGACACGTCATAGGAAATAGACGGTATTTGTTGGTTATTCGCTCGATTACGTTCCATTATTTCTTGTTTTTTGTTTTTTTTTTTCATTTTAATATTCTATTTAAATATAGTAAATAAGATTATTTGTAAACTGATTTTTAAAAAGTAATAAATATGTTTATTTCACCAAATTGCATTAAATATTTATTATTTCTGTAAAAATGTGTCTACAAATAAAAAATATTTTCGTAAATTTTTACTTTCTTTCAACCTCAACATTCATCTTTAAACTGACAACATATCTAGGTTTTCGGGTATGCTGAAAACGAATATCACATTCAAATCTCGGACAGACAAATAGTTTTCTAGATATTTAGACATTGTATTTTTTCCAATGTATTACTTAATGAATTTCAGTGGCCGCCGCAATTTTGGCGCAATTTAGAACAGCAAAAAAAAAAAAAGAAAAGAAAGATAAATAACGATCACGCATATTAACTTACTCGAGGTATTGCTTGTTGTCTACGTCATAACACGTCAATGAAATAGACGGCATTGGTCGGCAACCCTTCCCAATTACGTTCCACGATTTCTTGTTTGTTTCATTTTAATATTGTCTTTAAATATAATAAATAAGAATATTCGTAAATTGATTTTTAAAAGATAAATATGTTTATTTAATTTTACGAATTATTCAAATGTTTATTTACATATTTTTTTCTTAAATATGTTTATTTACGAACGCATTTCTACCAAAATAATTAATGCATATTTATAAAAAAAAAAAAAAAAACGTATATAAAGAAACGTATGGGACAAAAAATATAACATATTACAAATATTCGTACTTATCAAATTTAATGCCAAATTCGAACCCAGTTTGTTCCACGGAAATATTTTCATTTAGGCACGTTGACAACCTTTATGTGATCCCTTTCGTAAGTTCCCGATATTCTTCTAGACAGAATTCTTAATATAATGATACTAGCAGTTCAGCTCGGCTTTGCTTGGACCCTATGTATTGTTCACAATTTTATGTGCATATATATCTATATGTCTATAAAAGTGAAAGTGTCTGTCTGTCTGTCTGTCTGTCTGTCTGTGTACATTTCCCTACGCAATAACTCTGTCAATTTTCAGTCTACAGACTCGAAATTTGATATACAGTGTATGGAGATTTAGGAAAATCTGTAAAATGCGTTTTCGCCCAGAAATTCGGCTGTTAAGGGGTCACAGTTCAATGATTTGACTTTTGAGAACTCTACCAAGCTCCTCCGACAATTTTGGGTATAAACATTTGAAATTTTAAATATAGGTTCCTTGGGCATTGATCTAACTTAATAACGTTATTTGAGTCCAAAAACAATAAATGTTAAGTGGTCATAATAGGGGTCAAACTTTAAAAAATTGACCTCTGCGGTCTCTACCCAATTACTCAGATAATTCTGGTCTAAAGATTTGAAATTTTACATAAAGGGTATTCAGAGATAGGGCAAGTTTTTTAATCGGTTTGGGTTGAAAATTTGAGCTACCAATATATAAATGTATGTCTGTATGTATATTTTCCTAAATGAATGAACTCTTTTTCTGGGTCAACGGCCAACTAGCACAGTGTATATTTGTGTGTGTGTGTGTGTGTGTGTGTGTGTGTGTGTGTGTGTGTGTGTGTGTGTGTGTATTGGGGTGGAGAGGACTGCCGTAAGCCGTGGTGAAGGCAACCTTTCTAGGAGATGCAAATCTCTTGATTTAAAAAACAAAGCGGGTGACCGGTACCCGCATTAAGCTGGTCTGCAGTTTAATTTGTTGCTGGCTATCTTGCTCTTGCTTGTTGCTGGATCTCAACATTTTGAACCGAGAGAGAGACTTAGCTGTCGTACAAAGCTAAGACTCTGTAACATCATCTTTGTATAGATACTCTCTCAGGCATTTGGGCTCATGGATTTCAAATGTCTGAGGGAGTGGCACTCGTCTGACAAGACATTGCAATCATCATGTCTTCCTAAAACTTTCGACAGAGGCGACGAATTTTCACAAGATCAGTATCGTTTTGAAGCTTGACCCTTCCGACGACAAATACAGAAAAATTGGCTAACGACATTTATTCCTTCACCCTCGGCACTTTTCTACAGGGGGGGGGTCGCTTTTTTCGCCGATATTTTCGAAAGTCATCTCCTCTTTTCGACTGTCTTGCCTTAATTTAAACCTACGCCACTTCCCGTTTGGTGGTGGTTTTAATAGCAAAGACGTCACTTTTTCTCCATTCTTTTCCTCCTTTGCGGTACGGGTTCGAGCCTGCCTTCCTACTACCACTTTTTTTCTTTCCCTTTTATTTTTTGCTCAACACACCTCCAAACACCCGGGCAAATCCGAGCACCCATGCTAGTATATATATATATATATATATATATATATATATATATATATATATATATATATATATATATATATATGAACAAATGATTAATAAAACATGTTAAAAGACATCTTGAAAAAGAGTTAAAAACATATTTAATTTTAAAAAAGGAAACACGAGATAAGTGGATAGTCCTATTTATAATATATTTTAAGTTTACCATTTTTATTACCTTGGTAAACTTATTGTAATTTTTGTTATATACATATATATATATATATATATATATATATATATATATATATATATATACTAGCTGTACCCGGCCACGCGTTGCTGTGGCTCAGTTTGTTAAAATGGAACACATGTGAAAGTAGAGAAAAGTTTGATTCTTTTTTTCAAGAGAATGTACAAATTATTTTTTTTTAACAGATGGTAAGAAAATAAACAGAAAAATACTTCCATCATTAATTATGCAAAAAAATAAATAAAATGTTGATTTAGTGTTTCAATATGCTTATAAATTATGATAAAACTTGCTGAGTATGCACTGTTTTACGGTTGTTGTAAAAATGGAACGGAAACCTAAATTTCGCTTCATTTTAATCTTTCTTAATTTTTTTATTGTGCCCCCCCAAACGAATATAATCAAAACAGTAACATTCAACAATTGTACCTTATGTATATAAAACACAAAATATTTATTAAAAAAAAAAAATTAAAAAAAAAAAGTTAATAACGAAAGGGAAATAATTCCATTTTTAAACGAAAAAGTCAGTTTACCTAACTTACCGTATTAATTCTATTTTTTTTTTTTTTAAGCAAGAAAAAAAAAAGGTAAATATCCAGATACGCTACTACAGAACACCGAGCACTCTACTTTGTTTTTGTATAAGTAATTGAGGTCGCTGACAACGAATCTGATTGTCAAACTTGGGGCAAATTTACCGTTTGCATGGTATTTACCCCTGAACCCACGAACTTCTTTCCACCATTTTGCAGCTTCCGTTTATGCTACGCGCATGCACGCTGTAGCATAAACGACGGCTTCACCAAGCAAACTACGTTGGGGGGAGGGGATTTTTTTTTCCAGGACATAGAATTTTCTAATTTTACAAAATACATTATAGCGCTTTTTGGGTGGAAAATTTAAAATTAGCTGCAAAAGAAATAAAATAAGAAAAGGAAAGCACACCAAGTTGGAATAGAGGGCAGGTTTATTTATCTGTTTTTTTTTTTTTACCTGGAACATCGAATTTTCAAATTTTCCGTAAGTAACGCACCGACATTTACCAATTAGAACACCATTTAACATTTTCCGAAGATTTTACTTTGTACATTGGGGGGGGCGGATGTGATGTTGGGGCGCGCGCGCGCCCCGAACATCACATTCCCCCCGCCCCAAACAAATTAGAGTGGTCGGTGGGGTTTTTATTACTGTACACATAGATTCGAAAAAGTTGTCAAAAAACAAATGTATAACAAATAAATGTTATCAAAGGCAAGATAAGTTACTTTTCTACCAAACTGGATATATTTTTCGTATTTTTATTCAATGTAACATGTTTATTCAGCTCGAAAAACATACAGTGTTTACCGATGTATTGGAAAATTCAAGATGGCGTCTGATTCTCTCTTTAACATTGTAAGTTTGGGAAAAGGTGTTATAAATAAAAACCCAGAAATAATACTGTTAAAAACTCGCTCAATATATGTTACCGTGACATAGGTTGACATATATTCGGCGGGTTTTTAATAGTATTTTGTATAGTTTTTTATTTATAACACCTTTTCCTGAACTTACCGTGTTAAAGAGAGGATCAGACGCTATCTTGAATTTTCCAAGTCATCGGTAAACGCTGTATGTTTTTCGAGCTGAATAAATATGTTGGGTTTGTATTACTGTACACATAGATTCGAAGAAGTTGTCAAAAAACAAATATATAACAAATAAATGTTATAAAAGGCAAGATAAGTTACTTTTCTACCTAAATGGATATATTTTTTGTGTTTTTATTCAATGTAACATGTTTATTCAGCTCGAAAACCATACAGTGTTTACCGATGTATTGGAACATTCAAGATGGAGGCTGATTCTCTCTTTAACACGGTAAGTTTGGGAAAAGATGTTATGAATAAAAAAACGGATAAAATACTGTTTAAAACTCGCTCAATACATGTTACTGTGACATAGGTTGACATATATTCAGCGGGTTTTTAATAGTATTTTGTATAGTTTTTTATTTATAACACCTTTTTCCAAACTTATGGTGTTAAAGAGGGTGTGAGACGCCATCTTGAATTTTCGAATACATCGGTAAACACTGTATGTTTTTCGAGCTGAATAAACATGTTACATTGAATAAAAACACGAAAAATATATCCAGTTAGGCAGAAAAGTAACTTATCTTGCCTTTGATAACATTTATTTGTTATATATTTGTTTTTGACAACTTTTTCGAATCTATGTTTACAGTAATACAAACCCGTATTTTGTATAGTTTTTTATTTATAACACCTTTTTCCAAACTTACCGTGTTAAAGAGGGTGTGAGACGCCATCTTGAATTTTCAAATACATCGGTAAACACTGTATGTTTTTCGAGCTGAATAAACATGTTACATTGAATAAAAACACGAAAAATATATCCAGTTTGGTAGAAAAGTAACTTATCTTGCCTTTGATAACATTTATTTGTTATATATTTGTTTTTGACAACTTTTTCGAATCTATGTGTACAGTAATACAAACCCGTATTTTGTATAGTTTTTTATTTATAACACCTTTTTCCAAACTTACCGTGTTAAAGAGGGTGTGAGACGCCATCTTGAATTTTCAAATACATCGGTAAACACTGTATGTTTTTCGAGCTGAATAAATATGTTACATTGAATAAAAACACGAAAAATATATCCAGTTTGGCAGAAAAAAAAAACTTATAAGTCATCTTATTAAAGGATGTTATTTTCAAATAGGAAATAAAATATTACTCCAAACGATAGGTATCCCAATGGGATTGGATCCTGCACCATTTGGGGTAAATCTGTATTTACATAGACTCGAGTATATATATATATATGTCATCACAAATAAAAAATGATATATCTAAAACATATAATTTTCATGGATGTAGGAGATTTATAGATGGCCTTATATGTATAAACGTTAACGATGAATTCGAAAAAAATAAACATCTTAAATATCCAAACGAATTAGAATTGAATTGTGAATATAGAGGACAACAGGCTACATTTCTGGATTTAGTTATAAAAATTGAGGATGGGATTTTTCTTTATAAAATATCTGATAAAAGAAACTTTTCCCCCTTTCAAATAGTGCGTATGCCGCATAAAGTTAGCACCTGCCCTTTTTTATGTTTTATGGAACCATTATGTCAGAGTTTTTGAGAATAGCTCGCGTTACTTCAGATTTGATAGATTTTATACCACCAGTTTCTAGCTTAGTAATAAGGATGATAAAACAAGGTGGGGATAAAATGAAAATATTTAAACAGTTAAATAAAACATTTGTTCGTTATCCTGATGCTTTTGAATCGTTTAAAATTAACCAGAATATATGAATAAAGGAAATTCAAAATTTTGTAATTAGTAATGTATAAAATGTATTTATAAAAAAGGGAAAAGAAAGAAAAAAGAAGAGAAAAGAAGAGGAAAAATGTATATATGTATTAATATTTTTAACCTTTACATATATTTAATTTTCAATAAATAAGAATGTAAATATACAAAATACTAATTATAGTGAGGGGGGGTGATAAGTAGTCAAATTGATTAATCCTAATCTTATAAATGCAAGACTGGTAAATTAAAAAATATATCCATTTTGAATTTGGAAACAGATGAATCTCACAGGTAAGAAATTCATTTTTATAACATTAATAGGTTAGATAAAGTAATTAAGAATAGGAAACTAGATCTAATATTTGTAAAATGTTTTTCCCTAAGATTAAGGGAGGTGGCGTTTGATTAACATTGCTGGGGAGCCATGATGTAATATACTGTTTTGTTTTTAAATCCCCGAAACAGTGTTTCATGGTAAACAACCGATGATCCCTTAAATTATTACTGGTATTATAGTAAATTCGAGAGAGCAAGTTGATGCAGTGATTGCAGGTGATTGAAAGGCTTACTGACTAAATAGTTTTCTAACGAATGATAAAAATAAATTTTTTTTGTATAGTTTCAAAGGTTAAAAACTTCCAAGACTATATATATATATATATATATATATACTATCATGGGTGCCCGGCGTTGCCCGGGTATTTGGAGGTGTATGTTGAGCAAAAATTAAAAAAAAAAGCGGTCAATTTTAAAAAAGTTTGACCCCTATTATGACCACTTGAAATTTATTGTTTTGGGCTCAAATCAAGTTATTATGTTAGATCCATGTCCAAGGAACCTATATCTTAAATTTCAAGTGTGTAGACCCAAAATTGTTGGAGGAGTTTGGTAGAGTTCTCAAAGATCAAATCGTTGAACTTTGACCCCTTAATCGCTAAATTTCTGGCCAAAATCGGATTACATCGTTTTTTCCAAATCTCAGTACCCTGTATATTAAATTTCGAGTCTGTAGACTAAAAATTGATAGAGTTATTGCGTCGGGAAATGTACACACACACACACACACACACACGTTCACTTTTATAGATATATAGATAGATATATATTAAAACGTTTGACCCATGTCCAGGTAACCTACATCTAAAATTTCAAGTGTTTAGACCCAAAATTGGGGTAGGAGTTTGGTAGTGTCTGCAAAGGTCAACTCTTTCAACTTTGACCTCTTGGCAGCCAAATCTTTTCCCCAAGACTGATTAAAAAGCTCGCTGTATGTCTGAATACCCATTATGTAAAATTTCAAATGTTTAGACAAAAAATTAGCTGAGTAATTTGATAGAGACTGCAGAGGTCAAATCTTTTTTAACTTTGAACCTTAATTTTGACCCCTTAACATTTATTGTTGTTGGCTAAAATCAAATTAAAAAGTATGATCCATGTCTAAATAACCTACTTCTAAAATTTCAAGTGTTCAGACCCAAAATTGGCGGAGGAGTTTGGTAGAGTTTTCAAAGGTCAAATCCTTGAACTTCGACCCCTTTATAGCCAAATTTCTGTCCGAAAACCAATTAAAAGGATTTTTCCAAATCTCAATAACCCTTATGCGAAATCTCGAATCTGTAGACTAAAAATTGACAGAGTAGTTTGGTAGGGAAATGTACACACACAATTTCAATTATGTATTGTTTCCATATATATTTATGTATATGCATATATTTTTGTTTAATAAATTTTGCCAACGAAACTCCTCCTAGGGTCTTTGGTCTACAGACATGAAATTTCATATGTAAGGTATTTGAATCCATGCAAAACTTTATATTTGAGTTTTAGCCCAGAAAGATCGGTGCATCAACTTGCTCTATCGAATTCACTATAGTACCAGTAATAATTTATTTTTTAAGGGATCATCAGTTGTTTAACATAAAACACTATTTCAGATATTTAAAAACGAAACAGTATATTACATCATGGCTCCCCAGAAGTGTTAATCAGTTAATCAAACACCACCTCCCTTAATCTTTTGCACCGATTTTTCTGAAAAATCGGTGAAAATTAAAAAAAATGAAATTTGCCAGCTGAAGGTCGAACGCCGGCATTACAAATGCATAACGTAGTAGCTACTGGTTCATTTTTTAATCTTTAGCCTTGCAGTAAACATGTTTTCATAGTCCAGCCATTGACGGCAGAAGCAAAATAAATTGTGAACTGAATGTTTTGGTTTCGATTCTTGGTAGTGGCGCATAAGCCTTTTTTTTAATACTTTTTAAATCATTACTATATATTGCATCCTATCTATCCATCTATCTATCTATCTATCTATCTATATATATATATATATATATATATATATATATATATATATATAAGTGTAAATGTATGTCTGTCTTTTCTCTATGGTAGTTAAGGAAGACTATTATACAGAAAGGCATTACTTTAAATATTCCCAATTTTTAATATATACATATGCACATCACCTTATGAACAGTACTTAGGGCCCGAGCAAAGCCGGGCGGAACTGCTATTACATGATTCTCAACAAACAGGCAAACAAACAAACCACATCAATCAATATCACCTTCCCTAATACATAACTAGAAAGGTTATTACGCATATTCATTTTTTGGGGTCAATGATTAATGTCTACATTTACTAAATATGTGTGTGTCTATGCCACCTTTAGGACTGACAGCAACCATTGTAAAAAAATTAATAAAGAACGCGAGAGATTGCTATGCTCAGTACATCAAGTCTAAAGTAGCTGAGCAGCGGCTTCGTTCCCACGAGTTTTGGCGAATAACAATCAGGGTCCTGAACAGAAGCGTATCTTCTATCGCTACCATCATCAATGGACCTGAAGTAATTTCGCCAGCATTTCATTAAGCAAAACTTTTTGCCAATAACTTTGCAGCTAATTTTACCCTTTGCAATGAATGCCATCCAACATTGTATCTCCTCCAGTGACTGAAAACAAGCGACATACAAATATCTGTACGTGATGTTGCCAAGCTTATCAAAAACCTTGATTCCAGTAAAGCAACTGGTCCTGATTGCATTCCTATCATAGTGCACAAAATGCTTCAACCGTAATTAGCTCGCATACTTACAGAGCTGTTTAAAGAGAAATGTTTTGTTTTTAACGCAATGTTATTCATGTACATTTTTGACTGGTTTTGTTTATCTTTTGGTTTTGCCAATGAAGAGACAAAAGGACTACTGCTACTATTGCTTTTCTTGTTGAGAATCATCCATAATGGTTTGTTGGCATTCATTTCACCAATATCTTTCTGTTAAGAATTCGGTTATTTATATGAGAAACCACATGATTGTTGTCAACGTCCTTAAGTGAAAGTGTTTCTGTGGAGCAAACTGGGTTCGAACTTGGCACACTCAGGTTGTCAGCACATGTCGTTAACCATTCAGCCACAATCACTTCCGTACTGCTACTGCTTATATTATGAGCAAACAGTTTTTGGTGAAAGGAATTACTTAACCAAACACATTTAAAGGTTTCTGGTTCATTTCCGGATTTCGGTATCATGACCAAACACATTTTCATTCTGCTAACGTCGGGTGAAGATCCAGCAAAATGGCTGATTATGAAATCCCTAAAGAGGCTTTGTATTATTTTGATTCTTTAAACTACTTTCAATTAATTAAAAATTTGTCTGTTGTCTCATCTCAAGATAACAATAGGCACGAATGTTCAGAATTATTTTTAGAAGGATATCAGGTACTTAGAGGAAGAACCGCATGAAAGTTGCTAACGTTTGTTTTTTGTTTTTTTACATGGGGGTCACCACTTATCAAGACCGGGGGGACACTCGAAGATAAGGGTTATTGAGTGTACAGTAGTCAATGAGATAATATTGTAGTAGTAATTGTTAGTAATAGAAATTTGGTAAATTGGATTACTTAAAGGGACGGTACATCAAGATTTTGTCTATGTTGGACTTGAAGACAACCAAATTGTCGACAGCTGAGAAACAGGGAAATGGGAGAGAGTTCCACAAGCGTGCATTTCTAAGAAAGAAACTTTGTTGATGGAATCTACGTTTTGGTCTACGTAAAAGTGTGTTTATAGAACGAACTGGGGTTGAACTTAGCACACTCAGGTCACCATATACATGCATATAAAATTGTCGCAGACAGTTGAAAATTCAGTATGTTAGTGCTACGCATCTTATGAAATGACTGACCAATTCTTATGATTTCAGATTTAAATAAACAGCTAAAGCAGGAATTGGAATACACCTTACTAAAACCAGATTATCAAAAAAAAAATCAATCTGGACGTGATGACAGTTTAGAAGTATGAGATTCTGTTTTAAACTTAGAAAAATGGCCACCAAGAAATATTTCTGAATATTTGGTGTGACTTGAACCAGTATTGAACCACGGTTTCCTGGTCCATTAGCGAATATTTAAACCATTTAATCAAATGAACCAGCTGTAAAAATATTTTTCTTTAATATTTAGTTATGCAAGAAAGATGTCTTCAAAAATTCATCACAATTTATATATTTTAGATTGAAATCAAAGTTGCATGAACAGTGTTAGTGATTGTGACTCGACGGGGCACGGGTACATATAGAATGGCTGAAATAACATTTTTATTGTCAGACACATAGACCCGTCTTAAAGACATCCGTCCACGACTTGCTGTTATTTATTTGTTTTTCTTTGCTTTTGGCCATAATGAAAATTGGATTACAACAATCAATATATTTAAGCGACGCCATTTTTATTCTTTTAACGCCAATTGGAAGGTCACGTGGTTAGTGCAGACGCCCTACGGAAAGAGACAGTCGTGGAAAAGGGGTCTTAATATGATAGAAGGGGATAGGGTGAGAAGAAAAGGAGTCTTCGCCCCCCCCCCAAATAAAATTAAGTCGAATTAACGTCGTGTTGAGTTTCCACTTCCTTTTTAGTGCAATTTTGTTCAAAAGATCTACAAACTACGCAACAAATTAATTTTGCCTTTTTTTATTTTTAAATCTTATTTTAATTTTTTTTATCTGATTTCTTTCGGCCATTTTTATTCTTATTTTTCTCAAGGCCGTATCTGATTTGCGGGGGAGTTGAAATGAGCGGAGGGGTGGGTGGAAGAGTGCAAAAAGTTGCTAATAAAAACATAGCAGAATGATTTCCCCCCCCTCTCTCTCTCTCCTGGCACATGTTGACGTTTTATGTTTGTTTTTTATTAAATTTTATTTATTTATTTTGCAAATTATCCGGGCCACGAACCACTTGAGGATAAGGGTTGATGAGATGAAATGATGCCAATTGAAAGATAAAGAACATCTATGGGAGAAGTGAAGATAATGGAATGTTATTGTTTGCTGGTGAGTTCGTTTGCAATTTAAACAAGAAAAACTCCACAAAAAATTTGAGTTTTCGATGACGTTTTGTTTTATTATATACGGTAGAAATATATACAACATACGTTTATAATATATATATATATATATATATATATATATATATATATATATATATATATTATAAACGTATGATGTATATATATGCATATATATATATATATATGTATATATACTTTTTATTTATTTACCATAAGCATTAATATCGCTACACATTCATGAGCATGTTTTGGTCAGTAAGTAACTAGTAACTAGAGATCTCTTCAGGTAATGTTGCTTATGCAAAAACTTCCTCCGTAATTGTATAAGCAATATCGCCTGAAGAGGTCTCTAGTTATTAGTAACTGGTTGATGAAACATGCTCATGAATGCGTAGCGACATATTGATGGTTATGTAAAACAAATAAAAAGTATATCTCTCCCTACTCTGGTATAGGGCACTCTTATATTAACCTCGTGAAAACTTCATTGGTTACTTTACCCATGGGAATATTAACCTGGAATTATATATATATATATATATATATATATATATATATATATGTGTGTGTGTGTGTGTGTTGTGGCTGCACAAATAATTAACAAGAATACGGAAAGTAAAGGTATAACAATAATATATTAGGCAGAAAAGTTATATACATATTTACATGTCTTCAGATATACTTCAGTTGGAGATATTCCGGCAGGTGGCGTGTTGCGTGTCTTACTGGAGGCAACATAGGCGTCTTGCCTATTTGGCGGTCGTTGCAGAACTCCCCCGGTATTTGTGATTGATACCTTTATATATCTCACTCACCCACCTATGTTAATTAGTGGGCGTCTCCACAACAATATATATATATATATATATATATATATATATATATATATATATATATATATATTGTATTTTTGTATTTAATTTTATTTCTGCAATGAGTACCTTTGTGCCTTGTTTTTTAGTTTTATTTTTGCATATTAAATATTTTCTTGATGAATATAAACAGTCAATGCAAATTATCACATCAATTAAACGGAGATGGGGCTTTTCTTTCTTCAAATTCTTTCTTAGCTATGTGTCGATATGTTCGTTCTTTTTCCCTAATTTGTGTTTGAATTTTACGTGTTTTTTGTTAATTGTCTGGCTGCCTTTTTTATCTACACAACTCCAGCTTCGATATCCATCGACTCTTTTATAATAATTTCTATTTTCTACCAGTCTTCCGTTAACTTTTGTAAGAGTTAGGTTTTGTTCATTTTCTAGTTTTGAAAGGACACGCCTCCTAATTTCCGCATCTCAATCAGAAGTCAATCCTTGCACAAATATTAAACATTTAAAATTGTCTGTATTGAGGTCTTCAATTTTGAATTTATTGCAATGTTTATTTACTATGGTTGAATGCATTGCGAAATCATCCTCTGCAAATTCAGACATGACCAACACCTATGGAATAAAGATACTTCGGGCTAAATAGTTCTGTAAGAAGTTTCATCATCTCGGCGAAAGATAATTCTGACGTTTTATGTGGTAAAATAAAGCCACAACTTTATGCTGCGCCGTATATAGTTTCCGTAATAGTAAACAAAATTTTTTTCTAGTTCGACCACTGTTTGCAGTCGATACTAAAAATATCTTGATACCGACAAAAATAAGCTTCAAATGATTTCCCTTCTTCAGGTCCAAAGCAGAAATTGTCAATCTCATTTCATAATGAGTCTTGTGAAAATGCGGTATTATTATCGGTGGGCCTATTATTTTTATGACTTGTATAAACAGCGCTTCAATTCGCTGTTGTTGTTGTTGTTGTTGTTGTTGTTTTTGCTTCTGCTGCTGCTGTTGTTGTTGATGTTGTGTTTGTGGTGGTGTCTTTCATTTGAGCGTTTCTGATGTTCCAATAATTGTTGTAGATGTTGTTGTTGTTGTTGTTGTTGATGTCGTTGTGTTTGTTGTAGTGGTGGTGGTGGTGGTGGTGGTGTCTTTCATTTGAGCGTTTCTGGTGTTCCAATAATTGTTATGGTTGTTGTTGTTGTTGTTGTTGTTGTTGTTGTTGTTGTTTGTTGTAGTGGTGGTGGTGGCGGTGGTGGTGGTGGTGGTGTCTTTCATTTGAGCGTTTCTGGTGTTCCAATAATTGTTGTTGTTGCTGTTGTTGTGTTTTTTGTAGTGGTGGTGGTGGTGGTGGTAGTGTCTTTCATTTGAGCGTTTCTGGTGTTCCAATAATTGTTGTTGTTGTTGTTGTTGTTGTTGCTGTGTTTGTTGTAGGGTGGCGGTGGTGGTGGTTGTGGTGTCTTTCATTTGAGCGTTTCTGGTGTTCCAATAATTGTTGTTGTTGTTGTTGTTGTGTTTGTTGTAGTGGTGGTAGTTGTGGTGTCTTTCATTTGAGCGTTTCTGGTGTTCCAATAATTGTTGTTGATGTTGTTGTTGTTGATGTTGTTGAATTTGCAATTTTAATAATTGCTTCAATGTACTTTGTAAGGCGTCCAATTTTGTATACGGAAATTAGTAAAACATGTGTTCATATTAACCAGATGTCAGTATTTTTGGACAACTGGTGGAAAGGGAAGAGTGATTTATTTATTTTCAATAACTTTGCAAATGAACGTTGACCACAATTTTAAATTCCAAGCGAACGTCTTTTCCCTTAGAAGAGAAAAATACACGTTGCGAGAAATATTCTATATTCCGTCAAAGCAAATGTTTTTCATTGCTTAAAAAATATTGAGCAAAAGGAAAAACCCGAAAATATTTTTTTAGTAAACCAAAATAAGTTCGCTGTACACTTATTTAATGACACGAGAAAAAAAATACGAATAATTCGCATTTCTCTTCAGCAGTAGAGAGTAAAGTGTGCATCGCATGCTGCCGCTCCTAGCCTCAACGCCGACTGGGCGAGAGTTAAGTCAGGATAGGAATGCTCCTAATTCCCGAGCTGAACTTGTTTCTGGGAAGTCGTTTATGATACAGACTCCATGGCCAGTGATCGTGTTGCTAAAGAACGAATGTCTATGATAAATTTCACACTGTATTACTTACAGGGCAAAATGTCTTCGGTATTTATTAACTGCATATGTTTTTATCTAGATTCGAAATAATACTTGCTTGTTTTTGTTTATTTCGTGAAAGATAGTGCTTTTGTGTTTTGCCTTTGTTGTTTGAAAACGGTTGTTGGTATTTTATACACACGTTTTTTTTTTTGTTTACAAACATGGGACATACATAACATGCTAACATAGCTAGCACACCGCGACATGCTCATATCGTTAACTTGCGATTAGAGAATTAATAATTTCGTTTTAAAAAACGTGGCTTTGTTTGATAAAGCTTTGTAGATATCGCAAAGCTGGAGGCCTACGTGTGCAATTTCCATTTATTCCTAGTGGAGAACGAAAAGATAATGAGAGAGAGAGAGAGAGAGAGGGTGAGAAAGAGAGGAGAGACAGACAGTAAAAGACAAACCCGCTTAGCAACAAAATCTCACCCCTTCATTTTTGATGTCCCTAAATGCTAGAAAGTTTTCTATTGTAATAGTTTCTTCCCTCAAACAGCTAGAATCTGGTATTTCCTTCCTGCTGCCTGTTTTCCTGCCGGTACTGATATGCAGAAGCTTAAATGTAACATAAACAAATATCTTGTTAATCTTTCCTAAACGTGGCCCACAGTAGTAGCCCCTTACGTCCAAGTGGCGATATGCTTTGCAAGGGGTGAACATGAGTCAAAAAAAGGCGGGGAAGAAGACAGATTAAAGAAAAGACACACAGAGTAAGAGGAAGAGAGAGAAAGGAAGAAAGGAGAAAAAAGAGAAAAGAGAGGGGGGAATTGAGAGACAATGAGAAAGACGGTTCGGAAAAAATAGAAAACATGGGAGAAAGAAACAAGGTGAAAGGGGACAAAAATAGAATAGGTGGGGACGGGAAAGAGAGAGAGAGAAAGAGAGAGAGAGAAAGAGAGAGAGAGAGTGAGAGAAAGAGAGAGGGAGGGTGATGAGAGAGAAGGAAATCCGCAAATTCTGAATTCATTCTCTTGGAATTCGAAACAGGTTAGACGCATAGCAACGGCTCTCCTAACTCTGTTTACATTGACGACGGTTTTTTACAAGCATTTTGTAGTATCACGTTTCTTGCCACATATTTATAAACTTTAAAAGACAATTTACTTTATTTGAAAATAATAATAATAAAATGGTAATATGGGCGTTAAATTTTGGAGCCGAGGTACATACCGATCTATATACATTTCTTAACTCTCCAGATGTGTGTGGTCTCTCTCTCTCTCTCTCTCTCTCTCTCTATATATATATATATATATATATATATATATATATATATATATATATATATATATATTAAGACTATCCACGTATCTTGTGCTTCCTTTTTAAAATTAAATATGTTTTTAACTCTTTTTCAAGATATTTTTTAACATGTTTTATTAATCATTTCTTCATATATATATATATATATATATATATATATATATATATATATATATATATATATATATATATATATATTAGTGTTGGTACGATTAATCGGTATCGGAATCGGAAAAATCGAAGCTTTTGGGGTATCGAAATCGGTATCGGAATCGGTATCGGAATCGGAAAAATTTGCGCCTTTGAGAAAATATCTGCACATTTAAGATGTGTTTTTACAGTAATCGGGAAAGATAATACTTTTATATTTAAATATTAAGAGATTTATGAAGAATCGGAATCGGTAATTGTATCGGAATCTGGAATTTAGTACGGAATCGGTAATTGGATCGGAATCGTCCTATCACTAATATATATATATATATATATATATATATATATATATATATATATATATATATATATATATATATATATATAATTTTCCGGGTTAATATTCTTCAAAGGGGATAACATTCAATGAGTTTAACGAGATTTATACAAAAGTGCTCAATACCAAAGTAGAGCAGTTATACCTTTTATTTTTTTTTTACATAACACGTCTCTTCAATGTGGCTAGACTAACATCCACTCGAACCAGTTCGAACCTACAATCATCAAGTTGCTAGTCGGTAGTTCTAACCTCATGCCTATTGGATCAGTGCTCGCAAATGACCTCCTTAAATGTCTATATAAAAATTTAGCCGCTACTTTTACAGTACTCGATTTGTATATATACAAAGTTTCGCATTATACATATATATATATATATATATATATATATATATATATATATATATATATATATATATATACGTATATATACAGAGAGAGAGAGAGAGAGAGGGAGAGAGAGAGAAAGAAAGAGAGAGATGGTACCGTCGGTTTAAAACCCGATAATTAAGGACAGTTTAAGATACCCATATCAAGCTATCTTCAGTCAATACTCATGTAAATGAGATGAGTATTGGCTGAAGAGAACTTTATATTGGTATCTAAAACGATCCCTAATTATCGGGTTTCAAACCGACGGTACCAATGACTTGTCTCATCTAAAACTTTCTGTAAACAAAATATAACTAATAAACTCTTATTTTCGGATGTTCCTCATAATTGAGCACTCTGGTGGATTTCTTTTTCCAAAAGTACTAATTATATATATATATATATATATATATATATATATATATATATATATATATATATATATATATATACAGGCACTTTGCCATCACACTTGACACTTCATGTCAGCAAAGTGTCTTTGTGCTTGTCACCTCTCGCTTCAGGCCTCATTGCTTGCTAGCAATGCTGTTTGACAGCACCGCGAAAAAGAGTGCCGAGGGCGTAAGTCCCTCCCTGCAAGTACATAACCCCTCTCTCAGCAAGCCTTACGTGGTGCCTCCACGTTGCGACACATGGAAACTGGGTACCTCGCAATCCCAGGTTAAAACACAAAAGACTCGGAGGTGGCTGTCCCCCACACACGCGGTATGGAGACCCACCGACGTGTAGATACCCCCTGGTTCCCACAAATCAGCCCCCAGCTTTGGGTTTACTAGCAAGCGTAGATAGAACTGGTCATCCATGATTGGTCATTCATCTAGGAGAAGGAAAACTCCAACGTGAAACCCATCAAGTGTTTGAGTATGTATATATGTATATGTGAATATGTATACATGAACCCCTGAAACCACTAGGAGAGATGCTCCCTCAGTCTTTAGGATTTGAACCTAAGAGAAGGAAAATTCATGCAAAACCTGAAGTATATTGTTCACTATATTTGCGGCAAACATCTACCCCAATACTTTGATGCCATTGTTTCCAAAAAAGTATGGCTGGTTCTACACATGGCTTCACCACTTAAAACAAATCATTGTGTGGTAGTCTCTCAACTAAACCATTTTTTCGGTTTCAGTTTTAGCCATATTTGATCAAGTCGACTGGCGAGAGAGCAAAGGTAATAGGAACAGACAAAGGATATTGCTGGAAGTCCTAGCTGGAACGCTACACAGCGGTGACTAATTGGGTGATGGTCGTTCATGTACAAAACCTTGAGTACTTGCGCTGTTCGTATCTAAAGCAGGCTGATTCAGGTACAGCTTTGCTTTCTCTGGAAGGGGAAAGGCTGATAAAAGGAACCCTAAAAATCATGTACTCATAACTGCAACAATATGGTGATCCATTATTTTTGCAGTACCAAAACGAGGCAACAAATAAAAATGAAACTCTTGGAATGTTTGTACACTCCAATACAGCAACTTTGCATTAGAGCGCAAGACGCCACTTGTGGCTATGGTTCTACAAAAATATAACATATCGACTGCTGCTCTTAGTGAAACTCGTTTGGCGGGCTCTAGACAATTTGAAGAAGTCACCGGAAGTTACATATTTTTCGTTAATGGTAGAAAGGAAGAAGAAAGTCGTACTTCTAGTGTGGGCTTTTGCTATAAAAACCGAGTTTTCCAAAACCCTCCCCTCGCTTCCTACATCTATCTCCGATCGAACCCTGACCCTTAAATTAACTCTAGAAAATGGTACTCCTAAGGTTTTATGCTCTGACTATGTCAAATACAGATGGGGTCAAAGATTACTTTTACAATGAACTTCGTACTGTTATATGTTAATGCTAGGCACAAGCAAAAACTAATAGTGCTCGGAGATTTTGATGCACGTGTTGATGCTCATCATGTCACTTGGAATAGTGTACTAGGTCATCATGGCGTTAGCCGTATGAACTCCAATGGTTTTTGTTTTCTTTCTCTTTGCTCGGAGTATGACCTTACCAATACACTTTTCCAGTAACCAAATCAGCACAAAACTTCATGGATGCATCCACGATCCAAGGATTGGCACATGATAGCTAATGTTGTCCAAAAGCGACGAGACATAAAAAAAATTTCTCGATAACGCGAAGTTTTCGCTCAACCTGTTTATTGTCTGACTACGCTCTTCTTTGAAGCAGTGTAACATTCCGCTTTAATCGAATCCAGCTTAAGAAACCTACATTACCTAAACGCATAAATGTGTTATCTTTGAAAAAGCGTAATGCACTGTCAAGTAAAATGGACTCATCTCTTGATTCAGTCGCAATTTCTTAAAACCCTATGAGATGTCGTCTACAGAACATCACAGAAAGTTCTTTGTTTCCCATTCTTGTTTGACGACAATAACGCAGAGGTTAAAAGTGTTATTGAGCAGATGCATGAGCAGATGCACAGAACACATAAAGCACAGATTGGTGGCAAATAATCATTTGCAACGCAACAAGCATACAAAAAAGTCAAAGCTAAAGTTCAGGCCGCATTGAGGCAAATGAAAAATGCTTGTGTGATGCCACGGCATCAGAATTGCAGGAAGCTGCAGACATGAAAAGATAGCAAAGCATTTTATTGTGGTCTGAGAAAAGTGTATGGTTTCAGAAAAAAGTGACACTCCACCAGTGCTTGCTTCTAATGGTACAAAATTTTAACTAAGAAGAGTGAAATACTGCTGCGATGAAAAGACCATTTCAAGACAGTGCTAAACTCAACCTCTACCGTTGATAAATCAGAACTTGCATCAATCTCTCAACGCCGAAAACTACCACAGCGTTTTAAAGTAATATAAACGCTAAGTAATTATTCTAACTAGAAGACAAAACATAACAGCATGCCAGAGGATAGACTTATTCAAATTGAAACAGATTTTATAATGGAGATAAAAAAAAGGAATATCTGCCCTAACACACGACTAAAATGCTAGTTTTATTTTGGTGTCTTTAATTGTCACCCCCCCCCCTATTTTTGCTGATGGGGAGACTTTGTTATTAAAGGACAACAATTTTGTCAAATAATTGTCAATATTTATTGTCAATTTTCATTGTCAATATTCATTGTTAATATTTATTGTCAATTTTCATTGTCAATATTCATTGTCAATATTTATTGTCAATATTTATTGTCAATTTAAATAAAATGAACACCATTTCTGAAACGATCGTACAATCTGTTGATTTTGTTTGTTTTTCCTTTTGTAATTGATTTTTAATTCAAAATTATGAAAACTATATGAGATGTCGTCCACAGAACATCACAGAAAGTTCTTGGTTTCCCAGTTCGCAAACATCAGAACTAATTTGACGATAACAACGCCGAAGTAAAAAATATTGTTGAGCAAATGCATAGAACGCATAAAGCATGGATTGGTGACAAACAATCAACTGCAAAGCAACAAAAATGTAAAGCTAAGGTTCAGGCTGCATTAAGGCAAATGAAAAATGCCAGAGAATTAGAATAGCAGGAAGCTGCACACATGAAAAGATAGTAAAGCGTTTTATGATGGTCTGGGGAAAGTGTATGGTTTCAGAAAAAGTGGTAGTTTACCAGTGCTTGCTTCTGGTGGTACAAAAATTTTAACTAAGAAGAGTGAAATACTGCTGCGATGGAAAGACCGTTTCAGGACAGTGCTAAACTCAACCTCTACCGTTGATAAAGCAGAACTTGCATCAATCCCTCAACACCCAGAACTACCACAGCTTGCTGTTGAATATTCCTGTGACTTACTTGTGGTTTCATTAAATACTTTTACATGCAAAATCCGATCCCGCATTTTGCTAATTCCTGCCCTCTGATGAGAAGGAGAGTATTTCTTCGAAACTCCGCGGATTAAGGACTATCCACTTATCTTATGCTTCCTTTTTAAAATTAAATATGTTTTTAACTCTTTTTCAAGATGTTTTTTAACATGTTTTATTAATCACTTGTTCATATATATATACATATATATATATATATATATATATATATATATATATATATATATATATATATATATATATGACCTTGTTGGTGAGTGTGAGAAAATTCTCTACCCCCTTTGAATATTTGGTCTACATCGTTGAAATTTTATATATATATATATATATATATATATATATATATATATATATATATATATATATATATATATATATATATAAAAGATATTTGGACTTGTAGCATTTTTTCCATTTGTTTTTTTGCTGTTCGATACCTCCGTTCAGTCGCGAAAGACAAACGATACTCCTTGTAGGGACAGCTACGCGTGTAATTATGAGGCAAATGTTGCGCATCCCCAACCACACCTCTCCTGAATAGGCAGTATTTGAGTCCAGTGGCAAGGAAAAGTCCCCGAGAACTGGAAACAATGCTGAGATAAGCGGAGAGCACATACAGTGCCTGGAAGTCCCAAATTGTCACACATTTAGTACTGACCAGGTTTATCGTTGCTTAACTTGGGTGATGCCGTACCTGTTTGTGCTGCTAAGGAGTTAAAATTGAAAACAAAACAATTGGTCTTCGGAGGATAAGTCGAATAAAACATTACCCTGCAAAATTAAACATAGCTCAAAGTCGGTTATTTTTTAACGCTTCGTATCGGTAGCTCAAACCGTAATAAGACTGAATGGATAAAGACTAAGGCCGAACGTTCTAGTTTCGATTCTAATACTTTTTATAACTTTTGAAATCATTATTTTATATTGAATAATATTGTGAATATATATATATATATATATAAGTGAACGAGTCTGTGTGTCCGTCTGTCTGCCTGTGTGTCTGTGTACATTTTCCTTCGCAATAACTCTGTCAATTTTAAGTCTACAGACTCGAAATTTGATATACAGGGTACTGAGATTTGGGAAAATCTATGTGATCAGTTTTCGCCAGAAATTTGGCTGTTAAGGGGTCAAAGTTCAACGATTTGACCTTTGAGAACTCTACCAAACCCCTCCGACAATTTGGGGTCTAAACACTTGAAATTTTAGATATAGGTTCCTTGGACATGAATCTAACTTAATAACTTGATTTGAGCTAAAACAATAAATTTCAAATGGTCATAATAGGGGTCAAACTTTTTTAAAAAATTGACCTCTGTGGTCTCTACCAAATTACTCAGACAATTTCATGTCTAAACATTTGAAATTTTACATAAAGGGTATTCAGAGATAGGGCAAGTTCTTTAATCGGTTTGGGTTGAAAATTTGAGCTACCAATATATAAATGTATGTGTGTATGTTTGTAAGTCTGCTTAAAACTTTCGACAGAGGCGACGGATTTTCGCAAGATTAGTATCGTGTTGAAGCTCGAGCTTTCAGACAACAAATACCGAAAAATTGGCTAAAAACATTGATTTCTTCACCCTCAACTAGGCACTTTTCTACAGTGAGGGGTTGCTTTTTTCGCCGATATTTTCGAAAGTCATCCTCTCCTTTCGATTGTCTAGCCTTAATTTAAACCTACGTCACTTCCGGTTTAGCGGTGGTCGTAACAGCAAAGACGTCACGTTTTTTTCACGTTCTTTTCCCCTTTCGCGGTACGGGTTCGAGCCTGCCTTCCTACGACCACTTTTTTTTTTTTTTTGCTCCACGCACACCTCCAAACACCCTGGCAACGCCGGGCACCCATGCTAGTATATATATATATATATATATATATATATATATATATATATATATATATATATATATATATATATTCTTGTTTGTATTTCTGAGGAACAGTTTCGATGAAGCTCTTCTCTCAGTTTTCAATCTACAGACTTTAAAGTTTATATATATAGGGGATTTGGATCTATGGAACAGATTCGATTTGTTTTTATAAAAAAATCGGTAACAATAGCTGCTAAGGGGTCACACTTGAAAGAAAATTGGAAATTGACAGGCGTAAGTCGACTAAAACTGTTATTTGTACATACGCGCGCGCACACACACACACACACACACACACACATATATATATATATATATATATATATATATATATATATATATATATATATATATATATATATATATATACTTAGATTTTGTGTGCCTATGGATTTAGGTCAGAAGGTTATAAGGCAGAAGAGATATGAACTTTAGTTTCGGTTATAGTTGACAACACCCAAGTCATATTTTTTAACTTTTGAAATCACTGCTATATATTGGGTACAATATAATAATAAAGAGAGTATTTGCTCTATAATAAATACGAAATCGGCATGAATTAAAACAGCATATTTAAGCGACCGGGCCACGCATGGGTGGGGACACTACTATATATTGCATTTTCAATTTTGTTTTGATACAACAACACCAACAACAACAAAAACGCAGAGAATTTGCGTTATTCTCGTCAAAATTGTATATATTTTTAAATGTTACGGAATCGCATTTCTTTCGCCAATGTATTTTTAAGTTAAAAAACTTTTCTTCTAATAAAAGTGCTCGCATGTAAGTCTTAGTTAAAGTTCTCATAAATTAAGGAGGTTTATTCCTGCTGTTTATATTTGATCTCCACATGAGGAACATTGATATTCTAATATTTCATTAAAGTTTTCGTTTACCTCTCAAATGCTGAGTTAATAAAAATGGTGAGAAGAAGATTATTTTCCCCTCACCAATTAAATATGTTATTGTATATATTTCTTGTGGTGTCTTGGTCTTACTTGATTCCAGAACAAGAACAAATATAGTCTAGTGAAGAATCCGGCTTCGTTCTGTTACTTGAAGTAACGTCACGTGCAAAAAGGTGTACCATTCCTTGTAAAAGCCAGCGTGGGTTAAGCATACTAAGAAAATCTTATTTGGGCCGGGGATATTTTGTGATTTTTTTTTTTTTTTTTTTTTTTTACAAAGGCATCACCACATTATCAAGGCCCAGAGGCCACTCAAGGATAAGGGTTAAAGAGTGTACAGTAGAAATTGGTCAATATAGTAATCATTAGTAATGAAAATTTGGTAAATTTAATAACTTATATGGAACGGCTCATCAAGAACTTGTTTACGTTAGACTTGAACACAACCATATTGTAGTCAGCCGGATTCTGACTATTTAGTCAGGGTTTACTTATAGGGAAAAATATTCTCATGCCAGGTTGTCCTGACAAACCCTTGTATAGAAAGGTTTCAGACACTCGAAGAAAATGTCCAGTAGGATATTCAAGTTCTCTTAAATATGACAACGTAGAATTGAAGGTTGTGTTGTTCTAGCCCCTCACAAAACTGTCCATCCTGTAATAGTGTGATACGATGTATGTGCGTGTGTGTTGGTTTTTAACTCCAAACAAGGCACAGTTGCACTTTGATGTAAGGGGCTACTATCTGGGACATAAGTTGCAGGGATATTATGTAGGGAGTTGAGCAGCAAGATGTCTGTTTACATTACACCTGAATTTCTGTATGTTAATACAGTTGGTGAAGCAGAAAGCATTGAAGGTTATGTTGTTCTAGCCCTCATAAAACTGTCCATCCTGTCATTGTGATATATATATATATATATATATATATATATATATATATATATATATATATATATATATATATATATATATATATATATACAGTGATGATCATATTTACTGGCACGGTAAAATAAAAGTTAAATTTTGTCTAATAAATTCTAAAAAAGGGATTAAATTAAAGAAAATAACAAAGTATATTATGTATTTTTAACTGGCCTTTCTGATGCAGCAATCGGATTTTAGAAAAAATAAATAACAAAGGAACAACAAACATAATTGCAAAAAACCCTTGTTCAAAATTATTGGCACGGCTTTGTTTTTCTTTTAGTATCAGTATAATATCAATCAATTTCCGGTTTACGTGCTTTCTGAACTTTTTTATAGCCATATTATGCTTGTTTAACGCTAATTCAGTGAATAATTTTTTTCAGATAATTTTTAGATAGCGATTTATTTAAACTATTATAAGTGACTAAATTATAATTTTCAATCGCCATGGTTAAAACTAAGGAACACAGCGAAGACGTCAGGAAGCATGTTGTAGCATGCCATACCAATGGGGAGGGCTATGATAAGATTTCAAAGAAGCTAAACCTTCCCAAATCCACTGTTAGAGCCATAATAAACAAGTTCAAATCGCAATGAGTTTAGAGGGTAGAGGGAGAAAAAGGATTCTTTCCCGAAGAGATGAACGGAAAATTGTTCGACAAGTAAAACAAAACCCAAGGATCTCTGTTGGGGAGATTGTTGATGAACAGAGCACCTCTGGAGTGAATGTATCTCGACATACAGTTGGTAGAGTTTTGAAGAGAGCTGGTTTAAAAGCATGTCGTCCGAGAAAGACTCCCTTATTGAAGCCTATGCACCTGAAAGCAAGGCTAGCCTTTGCAAAACGTCATATTGATAAAGATGTTGCATTCTGGAAACGTGTTCTATGGACTGACGAAACGAAAATAGAGTTATTTGGCCATAATAAAGTGTCTTATATTTACAGAAAATCTGGCGAAGCTTTTCTGCCGAAGAACACCATACCCACAGTGAAGCACGGTGGAGGCAGTTTGATGTTTTGGGGATCCTTTGCTGCCTCTGGACCAGGGCGACTTGTTAAGGTCACAGGTAGCATAAAAAAGGAAGATTATGTTAAAATATTGGATGAAAACCTGAAAGACTCTGCTAAAGAGCTCTCACTTGGTCGTCGTTGGTGGTTCATGCAAGATAATGGCCCAAAGCATTCGGCTAAACTGACTAAGAAATGGCTTGAGGACAATCATATTAATGTTTTGGAGTGGCCATCACAAAGCCCAGACCTTAATCCAATTGAAAATTTATGGAGAACATTAAAATTGAGGGTAATGCAAAGGAAGCCTAAGAATCTTATTCAATTGGAGGATTATTGTCAGGAAGAGTGGGCTAAAATTACTACTGAAGAGTGCAACAACTTGGTTGTAAACTATGAAAAGCGACTGAGGAAGGTAATCAAGGCCAAAGGCTATACAATTGATTATTAAATAAATCGTGCCAATAATTTTGAACAAGGGTTTTTTGCAATTATGTTTGTTGTTCCTTTGTTATTTATTTTTTCTAAAATCCGATTGCTGCATCGGAAAGGCCAGTTAAAAATACATAATATACTTTGTTATTTTCTTTAATTTAATCCCTTTTTTAGAATTTATTAGACAAAATTTAACTTTTATTTTACCGTGCCAATAAATATGATCATCACTGTGTATATATATATATATATATATATATATATATATATATATATATATATATATATATATATATATAAGGCTTTTGTCATTCAATGAGGAACCCATCTTTAGCCATCTAATTCCGTCCGAGCTATCCGCTGCCATGTGGGATCCATGTGTTGTATTAGGTTGTCCCTCCATTCTTGGTTTTTCCTTTGGTCTCTTATGTTCACGATATGTTCATTCCTTTGTCTTGATAGACCATCTGTTGTGTCATCTTGTCTTTCCCATCTATGTTTGGATGCTTTATATATATATATATATATATATATATATATATATATATATATATATATATATATATATATATATATACACGAGCAAACAGTTTATAAAACATGTTAAAACACTTTGAAATGAGTTAAAAACATTTAATCTGAAAAGGAAACAATAGATAAGTGGATAGTCCTTAATCCGCGGAGTTTCGAAGAAATACTTTCCTTCTCATCAGAGGGTAGGAATTAGCCAATTCAAAATCCTATTTGGTTTTATCGAGCTTTTACATCTGGCTGTGATAACTTTATAAATATTAATTCTGTAATATTTATAATATACTTTAATTTTACCATCTTGGATGATTTTGGTAAATTTAATTGTAATTTTTATTTTTTATATATATATATATATATATATATATATATATATAACTACTTAATTTACTCATATAAATTAATATACGAAAGTATAGATTTATGCGTAAACTTTAAGTATTTACTTCAAAAGTGCTCAATACGTAGGTAGAGCTAATTAGTAAGTTATAAAATGTATCTGGCGATTAAGCTCAACTGAATATTCCGCGTTTCATCCACTCTAGGACTCTTCAGGCTTAATCGCCATGTACATTTTATAACTTACTATATATATATATATATATATATATATATATATATATATATATATATATATATATATATTTAACTACTTCATTTACTCACATAAATTTAATATACGAAAGTATAGATTTATGCGTAAACTTTAAGTATTTACTTCAAAAGTGCTCAATACGTAGGTAGAGCTAGTTAGTAATTTATAAAATATATATGGCGATTAAGCTACACTGAATATTCTGCGTTTCATCCACTATAGGATTCGTCAGGCTTATGCGCCTGACGAATCCTATAGTGGATGAAGCGCAGAATATTCAGTGTAGCTTAATCGCCATATATATTTTATAAATTACAATATATATATATATATATATATATATATATATATATATATATATATATATATATATATATATTGCATTTTCACCCCAAACAAAGCACATTGCCCCTTAAGGGGCTACTATCAGGGACGTAAGTTGCAGGGATACCATGTAGGGAGTTGAGCAGCAAGATGTCTGTTTACATTATACTTGAACTTCTGCATGTCAGCACAGTTGGGGAAGCAGGAACCTGGAATGGAATTCTAAAGTCCAGCAGTTCTGAAGAAACTATGAGATTAGAAGGTTTTCTGACATCTGTGGATTTCTACTATGTAGAGGTGGGACTTTGCTGCTTGTCGGGTTTGTCGGGGGATATTTACGTCGAGGGGATACAAGGGTTTATAGTTTGTCGGAGCATCTCCCAAACGTGATAATTGTTTTTTTTATTTACAGGAGTTAGTCACCTGTTCAGTTAACGGCTCTGTGCACGCAGGTGTCTCTTTAACCTAGCATCCGTCTTACATGAACACTCATGTATGTGAGAAAAATCTTTCCTTAAAGGTGTTTAATCCTTTTCTTTTTTTAATTTTCTTATTATTTTGTTCTCACTGGAAATCGTGCATCCTACCGGATGCTAGACATTCATCCGCTATCATTCCAACTAAGAAATCTTAAGATTGTAACCGTCCTTTAAAGTGAACTTGTTTGTATCTTTTTTGCACTTGGATCATTTGGTATATTTGGTTGGTAGATTTTCTATTAATTCTTTTTCATGAGTCTAGTTGATCCTATAATAACTGGAATGATGGCGATCATCCCAAGATTCCAGTTTCTCTTCACGTCGCAGATAAGACATTGGTATTTCGTTATCTTATCCCTCTTCACTCTGTTTTACAAAGCATCATTGGAGACACTGACTTCCACTAAGGTTGTTTCTTGAGGACACTAATTTCAATTTTCTTATCACTTTGTTTTTCCTGGGGGTGGGGCATTCTACCGGATGCCAATCATTCTCCCATTAGTTTAGTTACTCCAACCGAGAGATCTTTTTAAGATTCTAACCGTCCCTTTAAGTGCTATTGTTTGTATTTCTTTTGCACTTGGTTCACCGGGAATATTCGCCAGATAGTTTTTGAAATTCTTTTTCATTAATCCGGTTGATCATATAATGACTGGCATGATTGATATCTTCTTAAGATTTCAGTTTCTTTTTATGTCGTGCATAAGTCCTTGGTGCTTACTTCAACTAGGGTTGCCACTTTCTCCCTCTTGTTCCATATCACTATGTCAGGCTTAATAGCCCCCATTTTCTAGGTATGTAGCTGTAGGAATTTCTTAGTCAAAGTGGATGGTGCATGACTTATTTCCAACTGTTCTTTCTGGTAAACATGTTCCCAAGATTTGCTACTACATGGGATATTCAAGTTTTTACAGATTTTGTAGTGGAGATATTTATGCACTTTGCAGATTAGGCCACAAATATGACAACTTAGCACTGGAGGTCATATTATATACTACTACTACTACTACTACTACTAATAATAATAATAATAATAATAATAATAATAATAATAATAATAATAATAATAATAATCGATTGATAAAAAAGAAAGAAAAAAAAAGTGTCTCGTTCCTCTGACCCCGCCTACGTACTTTCATAATTTTGTTGAACACCGTGCACTTGCCTGCAGGTGCTGGAGAAGAGGGGAAGGAGGAGGAGGACATACACAAAAACGTTCATCGTGGGGAGGGGCGTGAAAAAAGGCTGAGAGAAAGAGCGTTACGCAAATATGGAAAATGTGCGTATGTATGAAAAAGAAGAGGGGACAAAAGAGAGAGAGAGAAGAGAGAGAGAGAAGAGAGAGAGAAATATATATATATATATATATATATATATATATATATATATATATATATATATAGAGAGAGAGAGAGAGAGAGAGAGAGAGAGAGAGAGAGAGAGAGAAATATATATATATATATATATATATATATATATATATAGAGAGAGAGAGAGAGAGAGAGAGAAAGCGAGAGAGAGAGAGGGTGATGAAAGAGCGTTTAGAGGGAGCGGCCTGTACTTCTCATCCGTACTTGAGCGATCTTGACGCGCTTCCGCGTGTCATCAGCTGCAAAGGCGCGTTTCGTCTTGTGGCCGGCGGGAGAACGAAAAAAAAAAGACGGATCATTTAGCGAAACTGTGTCCGTCTCGCAAGTCGTGTTTGGAGGACGAACGTCCCAACCCTAACTACGGCAAAACCTCATGCCGCGTTTTACTACCCCGAACGAAAATTTTTAATTTTTAATTTTTGCTTTATATGACTTCTAAAAAATATATATATATATACATATACATATTTATTTATCTATTTAACTTGTCCACGAACAGCTTCACAGATTAAAGAGCAGATTGTCGCCAAAAGAGAAACGCAATTTCCAACGGCAATTGACCAACTTGAACGCTTTAAAGCAAAACATTTCTGCATCAAAATAGATATACACTTATATGAACATACACGTATACATAAAAGTGATATATACATAAACACACACGCACACACATACACATACATACCTATATATATATATATATATATATATATATATATATATATATATATATATATATAAACAGCAACAAGACAAGAACTGTTCTTCCAAGTTTTTACCTTTGATATTTAAAGAGATTTGGTGAGTAGACCATTTTGTTCTTTTTTTTTATTGACTTATTTTATGATGTAATGATTTTAAAAATATTTATTGACTTATTTTATGCCAAATTTTTCACAAAAACACTCGACTAGCTACAACCACTATCAACAATTCCCTCATTCTCTATCCGTGTCTAATTCTAAACGCGGATTCTCTAAACAAAGCTTCTTTCTTAGAACTGCCTGACTGTGGAACACTGAACCACCAGCCTTCTTCCCAGCTGACTAAAATATGGTAGTCTTCAAGTCCAATGCGAACAAGTTCTTGTTGAGCCGTCCTCATATATATTTACATTCTACCCAATTTAAACCGTAAACAATTACTATACTATCAACATTACATTTATTAATCCTTATTCTCGACCGGCCTTCAGGCTTTGATTAGTGGCGACTCTATTATAAAAAAAAAAAAAAAAAAAGGTTTATCTTTTTCCCCCATTGGCAAAAACAAAACAAATGGGGGGTATCGTGCATTTCGAGGTATTTGTGTATAAACAAAAGCGGTTACACAGCGATTGGAAGGGTAGAGGCGCATATTGTAGGCTGTACTATTGAGTTTCGATCCCGACTTAAGGCATTTGCTTGTATAGCCGCACTGATGAGCTTTAAACAGCAAAACCTCATCAGTGCGGCTATACAAACAAATGCTTTAAGTCGGGATCGAAACTCAATAGTATATATATATATATATATATATATATATATATATATATATATATATATATATATATATATATAAGTGAACGTGTCTGTCTGTCTGTCTGTGTGTCTGTCTGTCTGTGTACATTTCCCTACGCAATAACTCTGTCAATTTTTAGTCTATAGACTCGAAATTTGAAATACCGGGTACTGAGATTTGGGAAAATCGATGTGACGGGTGTCAGCCAGAAATTTGGCTGTTAAGGGGTCAAATTTCAACGATTTGACCTTTAAGAACTCTACCAAACTCCTCCGACAATTTTGGGTCTACACCCTTGAAATTTTAGATATAGGTTCCGTGGACATGGATCTAACGTAATAACTTGATTTGAGGCCAAAACAATAAATTTTCAGGGGTCATAATAGGGGTCAAAGTTTAAAAAATTACCCCCTTTTTTTTTGCTCAGCATACACCTCTAAACACCCGGGCAACGCCGGGCACCCATGCTAGTATATATATATATATATATATATATATATATATATATATATACAGAGAGGGAGAGGGAGAGAGAGTTTCATATGTATACACGCATACACACGTATGTGTGTATATATACATAATACAACTATGTTATCAATATCTATATATATATCATAACATAGTTGTATTATATATATACACGCACGTGTTTGTATGCGTGTATACATATGAAACTATATATATATATATATATATGCATATGAAACTATATATATATATATATATATATATATAGTAGTAAGCAAGAGTGATAAATAATGAACTAATGAATGGCTAAATTTAACTAACGAATTTAGCGAGGTTATTAAGAGTGCTCAATAAAAAAGAGCAACATATATTTTTATTAATATAAACAAATATCCATGGTCGCGACACTGGACATGCTAATGTTTCGGACATATTTTCGCTGAAAACTACAAGTCCTCGTCGGGGGACTTAATAAATGATTGCTTTCTACAGAAGAAACTAGTCCTCAAATACTGGTTTCTTCTGTGGAAAGTAAACGTAGATGACTTAAGTGCCATTGGGTATAATCGAAACCGAAACCAAAACTTATGAAGAATTCTTGGTAAAATCATTGATTACAAGAAAATGGATGTCCATAACGACAGTCACTCGGATGAGCGTGACACTAAAAATAAATAACACGCACACTATCCTATTTAATGAAAGTTTTTTTTTATCAGATTTATCTGATAAAACCCTTCTAAGCATGTCTCTAAGTAGATTAGTTTACGTTCTTTTAGTCTATAATCCTTATTTGCCGTATAATCTTTTAGTATCTTCACTTAGATGTTAATCTTTTATCTAAATAGTATTTATAATTGCTGGATATAGCGCTTGTAAGCATTTCTCTAAGAAGATTGCATTAGCCTCTTTTTAACATAAATTGCTGTATAATCGTTTGATATCGTTAGTTTGGTGTCTAAGTTTCGGTGGATATTTTTTCTATATAGTAAAATTATTCTTTTGTATTCCACGCGGGCAACGCCGGGACACGGGTCCTGCTGGTTCTCCATAAGTTTCGACCGATATCGGTGCGATTAAGGGATGATAGAATAGTAGTGTAAATGATTGAAATATATTGTATGCAAAAATGTTATAGTCTGCCAGGAAGCATTACCCAAGTAATGCGTTCCACATTTGTGGCACAAGAGTCGGAAAGTCACATTTGAAAAGCCATCACCCCTAGAGGCAGAGTACTCTAGCCTGAAAAAAACGTCTGGGCTGTCCCGTCAGCATTCCTGGTAAGGGGGTCGCAGGCAATTACCAATAAATGTAACCCTTCTCAATGGAAGAAAATAAAGACTGGGAGTGTGAACCTCATACAGGACGAGAGGCATATCACAGTTAACGGAGAACAAGCTATTTCAACAATCATGTTATAGTCTGCTGAGAAACATTACCAAAGTAACGTGGTTCACAGTTGGGCAGTTGCTTAGATTTTAGATACAACAAGGAAGTAAAGAGCTCTTTGCTGTGTCGGTAGCAAGTCGAGTTCTTGCTGTGAATATTGTATAGTGAATTGAAGTTGGGGGGGCAGAGAATATTAATTCTTCTTTCCTTTTCATAATGTTGCTTTGAATTTAAATATCTCTTTTCGTTTCGTTTTGTCGCAAATTCTCAAACGCTATACAAAATGGCCGACAAAACCCGTTTCACGCGGCCCGTTTATTTTAAAATGGCTGCCCTATGCTACGAAACTCTTCACGTGGAAAGATTGTGTCCAAGGCCAATCGAGCAGGGAATCAATGATCCTTATTGAGTAGTCAACCAATCAAGCCGCAAAGGATAAAGGATAGTTTCAATGAAGAAATATACCTTTTACACCACACGGATATACACACGTACACACGCATACACACACACATTTGTATATATATATATATATATATATATATATATATATATATATATATATATATATACTAGCTGGGGGGCGGTGGCGCCCGGCTTTGCCAAGTCGTAAAATACGCTTAAATATGATATTTTAATCTGTCCAGATTTCGTATATATTATTATAGAGCCGTGATTTCCAAAGTAAAAAATAAATATTTGGGTGCCATCAGCTAGAATCGAAAGCTAAACCGTAGTATTCAAAGCTGGTGATGTTACCACTGTACGGTCATGACACGTATATTAGATGACTGAAAATTAAAAATCAAAAAAGAAACTAAGATGAATGTACAAAATGTACAACGATTTTTTTAAATTTTGACCCATTTTTGGCCCCTTAAAATTGTTTTAACTGGTTAAAGACACATAAATAAATGGCCCGTAAAAATTCCAATCATTTCAGGCCTCTATCGCCGCTTTGCGACTTTTAGTTTTGGAGGAGATGGAGTTTGAAAATATGGAGACAAACAGACAGACAGACAGAATAAATGATAAAAAACTATATTCCAAAATTCATAATGTAGACGATCTTATAATTTATTCCTTTAATTCAGTTGACTTTTACAATTCTTGACAGTATCTGTTTCGTAGTGCAAAATCAATCACTTAATAATTATATCAATTAGTGAATCTATTATGCCCTTAACTCATCAGAAGAAATAGCAACAATCAATCCGTCAAAAGGAAATGAAGTGGGATTTGACATGATTAAAATCCGAAAATTTGAAGAGAAGCTGCAAATAACTTTAATATTGCGCCATTTTTTTACTTATATATATATGTGTGTGTGTGTGTGTGTGTGTGTGTGTGTGTGTACACTGAGATACGGTTCATAATATGCACCCCCACATTTTAATATATCACCCTTTGTGTATAACGATGATGAATTAGCTCCCTTGAGTTTTTAAACGTTCTAATTTGATTGGTCAAGGCAATTCTCCTTGACCAATCAACGTAAACTGACTTTTAGCCGACAAGAAGTTTTGTCCGTCTTTTTTTGAAGGCTGCGTTTGACAGAAAAGCAATATTGCGGCGCTGTCCCTCGCACTTTCTTTGCGTACGGTAGCATATTTGGGATATTTGGTATATTGTTAAGAACTACACCAACAATTGATATAAATTGCGGTATAAAAGTTATGTTTTTGTGAAGTGTCACATAGCGCGGACAGCTATATGCGAGAAATGACGTCATGGTACGGAAAAAGACGACTATGAAAAGAAGAGTTCACTTTTGGGAAGATGCTTGCGTTAGAGACCTGGATGGTATTTGAGAGCACATCCGAGGGAACGATCACGTTAGAGACCTAGATGACGTTCGAGATCAATGTTCAAGAAGACGATAATTTATTCCTTTAATTCAGTTGAAAGTATGTTTCGTAGTGCAAAATCAATCACTTAATAATTATATCAATCAGTGAATCTATTATGCTCTTAACTCATCAGAAGAAATAGCAACAACCAATCCGTCAAAAGGAAATGAAGTGTGATTTGACATGATTAAAATCCGAAAATTGAAAGAGAAGCTACAAATACCTTTAATATGTTTCCATTACACAATTTTGAATTTTATCCATATTTTACCATTCTTATTGAATTGTATTAATATTTTGACGGATTGATTGTTGCTATTTCTTCTGATGAGTTAAGGGCATAATAGATTCACTGATTGATATAATAATTAAGTGATTGATTTTGCGCTTAAATTAATTAATTTAAATTAAAGGAATAAATTATAAGATGGTCAACATCATAAATTTTGGAATCTAGTTTTTTGTCACACTTGTGCCCGATATTATTCATACCCCTCGGATCTTTGAGATTTCTATAAGAATATTGCTCAAACCAGAAGGTAGACAACATTAAAGGGATTTCAAACAATAAATCAAGCATAAACATTTAATTTAAACTCAACAAATAAATAAATTATGTAAGTTTGAAACATTATACAAAGAAAAACAATAATGACACTAGTTCAAAATTATTCATACCTCTCTTACTAATAGTCAATAGCATGCCCTTTATTCTTAATAAGTGCCTGTAACCGTTTGGGATATTTATCAACAAGGTTTTTACAAGCATCAACAATGATTTTTGACCATTCTTCAATGCAGTAGTTCTCCAACTCCCTCAAATTTCTAGGTTTCCGCTTTTTAACCTCAGTTTTCATTATGTGCCAGAGGTTTTCGATAGGGTTCAGGTCGGGACTCTGGCTAGGCCATTCCAAAACATTAATTTGATTATCCTCAAACTATTTCTTGACTATTTTGGCAGTATGTTTTGGATCATTATCCTGTTGAAGGACCCAGTTTGGTCCTAAATGGAGCTTCTCCGCATCCTGTCTAATGTTTTTCTGGAGTATCTCCAAATATTGCTCCTTCTTCATGGTTCCAACTATCTTGACCAAACTACCTTGACCACTAGCCGAAAAGGAGCCCCAAAACATTAGGCTACCACCACCATGTTTCACCGTGGGTATGGTGTTCTTTGGGTTGTAAGCTTCTCCTTTCTTCCTCCAAACGTAAGAAGCATCCATATGGCCAAACAATTCAATTTTTGTTTCGTCAGTCCACAAAATACTTGGGAAAACGGACTCTGGAGAATTCACATGGGTCCTAGCAAACTTTAGACGTGCTGCAAGGTGTTTTCCGGTGTGCAATGGAGTCCTTCTTGGTCTTCTTCCTTT
>NC_136508.1:96833964-96873964 GCF_053919585.1 Euprymna scolopes | reverse complement strand
GGATGTAGTATAGTGATTAGTTATTGAGGATTTAGTATTATGATCAGTTATCGAAGATATAGTATAGTGATAAGTTATTGAGGATGTAGTATAGTGATCAGTTATTGAGGATGTAGTATAGTGATTAGTTATTGAGGATTTAGTATTATGATCAGTTATCGAAGATGTAGTATAGTGATCAGTTATTGAGGATGTAGCATTATGATCAATTATTGCGGATGTAATATATTGATCAGTTATTGAGGATATAGTATCGTGATCAGTTATTGAGGATATAGGATTGTGATCAGTTATTGAGCATATAGTATTGTGATCAGTTATTGAGCATATAATATTGTGATCAGTTATTGAGCATATAGTATTGTGATCAGTTGTTGAGGATGTAGTATAGTGATCAGTTATTGAAGATGTAGTATAGTGATCAGTTATTGAAGATGTAGTATAGTGATCAGTTGTTGAGGATGTAGTATAGTGATCAGTTATTGAAGATGCAGTATAGTGATCAGTTGTTGAGGATGTAGTATAGTGATCAGTTGTTGAGGATGTAGTATAGTGATCAGTTATTGAAGATGTAGTATAGTGATCAGTTGTTGAGGATGTAGTATAGTGATCAGTTATTGAAGATGTAGTATAGTGATCAGTTGTTGAGGATGTAGTATAGTGATCAGTTATTGAAGATGTAGTATAGTGATCAGTTGTTGAGGATGTAGTATAGTGATCAGTTGTTGAGGATGTAGTATAGTGATCAGTTATTGAAGATGTAGTATAGTGATCAGTTATTGAAGATGTAGTATAGTGATCAGTTGTTGAGGATGTAGTATAGTGATCAGTTGTTGAGGATGTAGTATAGTGATCAGTATCATTGAAGAGCCATGAATTTAGTAGCTGCTCACTTTTATATTTGTAAATTTTCCAGCGATAACTCGATTTATGTTAAGTCTGTTATAAATTAAGCTTAGTTAATCTTCCTTGTTTAGTTTATAATTTACTCAAAGTTTTTTAGACTCAATACATACACACATACATTGCGACTTGCTGTCGCTCGATCACTATAGATCGTCTGAATTAGTTACTAGTGAATGATTTTGTGCTACGAAACAGATAATATCAAGAATTGTAAATATCAACTGAATTAAGGGAATAAATTATAAGATGGTCAACATCATGAACTTTGGAATACAGTCTTTTGTCATTCATTCACTATATATATATATATATATATATATATATATATATATATATATGTGTGTGTGTGTGTGTGTGTGTGTGTGTGTGTGTGTGTGCCAGCAGGGGGATCCGAGATTGAATGAGAATCAACGAATGTTTCACACTTCCAATACTGTTATTTCCTCGGGAGTAAGTTTGACAAAGTCTAAATAGAAAACACTAGTTTTGAATGTGCTCTGATCTTATCAAAGAATTTACTGTTGATTTTATACGTCGGGCCCTTCTACTTGTGCGGTAATAAAAATTTATATATATATATATATATATATATATATATATATCCCTTTCTTTTCGCTGGTTATACAGTGAAGTTATGCTAATTCGTTCGTAAGAAACGATCGGTTTTATGTTTGTCAAGTGATGTAGAGCAAACCGCTATCTTTGGTCGGACGCCGAACTATGGCTGACACAAAGTGTTGAGAGATATATGCAGAGAGAGAGAGAGAGAGAGAGAGAGAGAGAGAGAGAGAGAGAAATACATCAAAACTTGTAAAAAAAACATACCGTAATAAGAAGAGCACGCGAGAAAGAGGGACAGAGAGTGCACGTGTTTAAGAGAGGATGTCTCCGTGTTTGTTTGTGTGTGTGTGTGTGTGTGTGAGAGAGAGAGAGAGAGAGAGAGAGACAGACAGACAGACAGACACAGACAGACACAGAGAAAATGTATTTATGTTAGGGTCCTTGGCTTGGTTGGGGGGGGCGATCTTTAAAGATGAAAAGAGAGCGCACCACCTCGTTGATTATGGTATCGCGCTTTAAAATTACCTCCCTTGAGTCGATCATGCATGCCACATTAAATATTCTGAATCTCATTGCGAGTTGATATTGAGAATCCAGAAAGAAAGGGAAAAACTCACGCAACTAGCGTTGCACCGATCATAATTGTAAATTGCTTTCAGTAGAGAGCAGGCGGCTCAGAAAACAGCAGAGTGCATAAAATTTGTGGGATCACTTCGAAAAATGACAACTATTTTTTTTAATGAGGTTTAAAAACTAGAAACAAAAGTTTAATGTACCGCATTAATTAATGTATAATTAATGGCTCTCAATTATTATACAGTGGCTATTCCATCGTTGGACGAATAAATTAGAATAATAGATTCCTTTTACTTTTTTTTCACCCCAAACAAGGAGTAAGAAGCTAGTATTTACGATCGTGTTTAACTGAGGATTGTGGGGAGTTGAGCAGCAAGATGTCTGTTAATATTACATTTAAATTCAGCAGGTTAGTATTGTCACGGAAGCAGGAAACAGAGAGGGAATTTCAAAGTCCTAGGAAAGGTACTATTGAAGTATACGGCTTTTCAGCATCTAAGAATCCCAATAGTGAAGGGGAGGGATTTTGCTGCTTGTGGGATTAGGTAGAAATACGTCGAAGAAGGATATACGGCACGATCACGTTAACACACCGGTTCCCACCAGGTCACCGAAGTTAAGCAACAGTGGGCCTGGCCAGTACTAGATGGGTGACCATTTGCGAAGGCTAGGCGCTATATGTACCGCGCCGAGTCATAAGAAATTTCCATGTTGATATCTGGTTGGTTGTTTTTGTTTTACGGCATATCAACCCTTTTCGGGTTATTTAATGCTGAATCCAAAGATTTTGAAGAATTTTTTTTTTTTAATAGAATATATTTGTTGTTTTCACATCAGTTTCTATTTAACCCATAGTTGGGACCCTAACAGGTACTACCACTCCGGGTCAGAGTGGACCTGGGAGCAATGGTAATTAAAGGGTGGCTCCACACTCCCCAAAGCCCGCAAGCTGGGGCCTCACCACTGAATATAGTTTAAGGTCATATCCAGGACCCCCATTGAGGGACTTTTACCCTCTGCAGGGGGGCAGTCGGCGTATTCTAATGCCCCACCGACAGGGCCGTTGATATCTGGAGGCGCATTAATTCACTGGGAGAGGTATGCACCCCTAGTCTTAGCTAAGACATGCATCTGGGGGGGGGGAAGATACCTCTGATGACGTCGGCAGCAGAACGTTGGATGGCCATGGAGGAGGGTGAATCTCTAGCAGATCAACGGTTCTATGGTATTAAGAGTTTGTATTTATTTGCTTCCCCACTGAGCAAATAAGCACCAGGCCGTTTTTTAATGTGGAGAGATTGGGGAAATGGGGACCAGCTCCCTGGGGAGTAGGGGAGCTGGATAGTGACAATTGGTATGTAAGGTTTCCCCTACATTGACCAATAACTGATAGCTACAAAAGCAATGGTCTTATATGTGGGGTTGCCCCCACATATGGTCTTTGATAGCAGTATCTGCCGGAACAGATACTACACTCTTGAACTTTGATCTTGGCCAAAAGTCCAAGCAACTCTGATGGTATTAAGAGTTACGTTATTTGATTGCAGCTTTGCGGATGATCTAAGTTCAACGAATAGGTTAAAACAGGTGAGTCAGATGCCATTGCGCTGGAGAAGGTAATGGCAACCCACCCCATGTATTCTGCCAAGTCCGTAATCATGTGATGTCTTCAGAGGAATCGAACCAACAATGGACCGAAGTCTATGAAGAACATTAACCATGATTCCATCTACGGCATGAACATGCCACGATACAGTAAGAAAAAGACGTCCAAGGGACACAAGTGCTATGAGATCATCAGAATATATTCCATTAAAGTACTTGTTAAACAGATATGTAACATTATGGCGATGGGACAGAGGATAGAGTTTGGGTTGATAGTGTGGGATTTATTAAATTTGAGACTTTTTGGGACACTGCCCAAGAGTAAGTGAGGAAAAACTAAGGCCATTTTCTGGATAAGTATTTGTTTTTAGTATTTACCTTTTCTCGTCTGTCTATTTTAATTTTCTTGTTTTCTCTTGGTCGGAGTGGTAATCAGCCGCTCTGCATTTAATATTAAATATTTATCTTGTCTTTTATCGCATCGTCGACGCATTTTCCTTTCTAAGCAATAGAAATTAATATTTTTATCTGGGGAGTATATGCACGAGAAGATTCGATATTGACATAATAATTATCAATTGTTTCTGCATAAAGAAACGGATTTGTAAAGAAATGTACCAGAATTTTAATACGCAAAAATACGGGTTCGAAAGAAAATTAAATATTTAGATCTTAGAATGTAGCTTTATTGTTATTTTATATACACTCTATTGTTATAGTTAAAAAAACATTGAGCTTCTAAACAAAAAGGGTTGTTATACACAAAGAGTATAATATAATTAGAAAAACATATTTTACCAATTATATCTATATGTATATATATATTTCTGTAGAAATATATTTTCTTATAATATATACGACTCCTTATTTAAGAAGCTCAATGTAATTACAGAGCAATATAGTGAATATAAACTATATTCCAAAATATAAGTTAAGGGCATAATAGATTCACTGATTGATATAATAATTAAGTGATTGATTTTGCACTACGAAATAGATACTGCCAAGAATTGTAAATGTCAACTGAATTAAAGAAATAAATTATAAGGTTCTTGTCATTTATATGTGTGTGTGTGTGTGTGTGTGTGTGCGTGTGTTTGCATATATTATTGTTTTTATATGGATGTGCGTGTGTGAGTAGCCTAGATAACTAACCATTAACAGAATTATTCCCCTTTAAACATAAAATATTTACAATTAACAAAAACCTTACGGGTCCTTTTATTTAATCGTAAGATTGATTTTAAATTAAGGTAAAAGGTGTATATTCTAATGAAATGGTTGAGTTTATTTACAATTACTTAAACCTTTAGTAAATTTAAAATAATAGTAACAAGCGCTAAACCAGATTTAGATTTTGTAGAAAAATTGTGATATGTGATATGCTGGTGTATATATATATATATATATATATATATATATGTGTGTGTGTGTGTGTGTGTGTGTGTGTGTGTGTGTGTGTGTGTGTGTGTGTGTGCGTGTGTGTGTGTGTGTGTGTGTGTCTTATTATTTTATTACCGTTTTATCTGTTTGGTTATATATGTTTCGGATGTTGGACCGTGTTTATGATCCAACAGCCTCGTCAGAACTTACAGAAGTGGTTGTTAGTATTAGGAAGAAGTATTCTTCATAATACTAACCAACCATTTCTGTAAGGTCTGACGAGGCTGTTAGATCGTAAACACGGTCCAACATCCGAAACATATGTAACCAAACAGATAAAACGGTAATAAAATATTAAAACACATATTTGCTCTGCAATAGTATTGAGCACTCTCTTCAGGATTTTATTAATTACTAGTATTACCAAATATATATATATATATATATATATATATATATATATATATATATATATATATATATATATATATATAGAGAGAGAGAGAGAGAGAGAGAGAGAGAGAGAGAGATAAAGGAAAAAAGAACCAATCAAATTATATGTCCATCCACGGTTCGCCTTTATTGTGAGTCTTCTTCTGGATTATAATAAAGACGAAACGTTGATGGACATATATAACTTGGTTTGTGCCTTCATCTCTCTATCTCGTCGGAATACTATTTCTATTAGTCTCATCATATATATATATATATATATATATATATATATATATATATATATATATATATATATATATATACTGCATTGGCGTAAATATTTTAATTTCTGGTCAAAAATAATTTCATATCCACCCTCTGCATATCAATTAAATACTGCTACACCCCACACCCTATGCCCCCCCCCCATCGTAGTGATCCTCCTCTACTGATCTCCGCTCCTGTCGTGAACGGAAGAACCTTTAATTTGATCCGACGTCACATAAACTAAGTCCACATCCCGTAAGCGGACACTTGTAGCTTCGGTTTCAGTTCATCTGAGGAAGATTCGATGCGAATAAACAGCGAATCAATTATTTGTGGTGTCAGTTTTAATTCATGCTTCCTTTTGCCAATAAAAGGGGACGCCCGTTATGACGTCATCAAAGGAAAAGAACAAAAAAACACAGATTAAAAAAAAAAAACAAAGCAGAAAAACACACACAGAAAAAAAAAACACAAAAAAATATTTTAAACATTTATATATATGTGTGCTTTCAGTTCGGCTCTTTTGAAGCGATCGGTGCAAAAATTAAAAAAATTAAAAAGTACACACACACACACACACACACACACACACACACACACACACACACACACACACACACGCACGCACACACACACACACACACACACACACACACACACACGCATATATATATATATATATGTATATGTGTGTCCGTCCATATATATATGTATATATATATATATATGTATGTATATATATACACGTGTATATATATGATATGATGTGGCCAAAACTCATGACTCTAATAATACTAGACCACCCGTGACCCGTTGGGTCAGTCTGTTATATTAGCTCTGGAATTCATATATGAGCGTGACACTTGTGACGTAAAGAAAATAGTTCTTTTTTTTGACATAACAGAAACATTTCTATGAAAGTATATTAAAATGAAAAAAGAATATAGATAGATTTCTATGAGTCGTTTTGTTTATTATAATTGATTATTTTTGAAAAAAAAAAATTACAGTTACTGAATTATAAGTGGTTGGCCATACTTATAGGTAAATGTGCACTGAACAGATACCACAATACTTATTATAGTTAAATTCAAATTTTGATATATCTGCTTTTTTTTTTTTTTTTTTTACATCGTTAATTTCTGTATTACGTTTAAGTTATTTTAAACCCCACTCTTACCATGTTAAATAATTTCGAAATAATAACGTTAATATTTCAGCGTCCCAATTGTTCTTTTGTTTTTTGTTTATTTTAAACCCCACTCTTCCCATGTTAAATAATAATTTTTAAATAATACATTTTTTCAAACCACACCAAATACCATAACCGTGTCCAGAAACTTCGCTGAGCTGTGCCCTTAAGCGTTGAACCGTCCGGATTTTCATTTTGAGTGTGCTAGTAATGGCCATGTTGACTATGACTAGTAGAGAGCACGAGTTGTACAGCGGCACATCTCTGATCTCGCTCGTTGAAAATTGTGTCACTTTCAGATATGATAGAATGCTCTTACCGCTCTTAGAGTTTGTATATAACTGGCCAACTAATAGATGGTTTGCAAAAAAAAAAAAAAAAAATAGAAAAAGAAAACCGGTCTTCATCAAACGAACCTGAAATCTAGAGCGACAATTTTATCGTTCCACCCTGTATCTCTCGGCAGTGATGCATAAGTAATAGACACTTGGCAGTCGGACTGACGTATAACCAAACTCTATATTTGTTGTATTTGTTTTTCTGTTCAATATATTTTATTTCCACTAATTATCACCTAGTGTCTTTCCTCCGGAATCTTATAGGACCATAACAATCTTAAATATTATTGGATGCTTTCTATATGCACAGTTCGACGAATCCTGAAGCTGATTCATCCTGGTTGGTTGTTTTTGTTTTATGGCATATCAACACTCCAGGTTATTTAATACCGATTCCAGTTATTTTGAAAAAAAAAATTTTTAATAGAATAAATGTTTTTTTCAAGTCGGTTTCTATTTAACTCATAGTTGAGACCCTAACAGGCACTACCACTCCGGGTCAGTAATTCGGAAGAAAACGTTTTATAGAATGTATTTGTTCTTTTTCAAGTAAGTTTCTATTCAACCCATAGTTGGGACCCTAACAGGCACTACCACTCCGGGTCAGAGTGGACCTGGGAGCAATGGCAATTAAAGGGTGGCTCCACACTCCACAAAGCCCGCAAGCTGGGGTCTTCCCATCGGATATAGTTTAACGTCATATCCAGGGCCAAGATTCCTCCTGGACTTTCACTAAAACTTTATAAACCGGGTAGCTCTGATACCGCCCCTTCCACTTTAGGGTTCAAAGTTCCTAGCTCGTTTCACCAGATAAGGCTGTCTGAAGATGCCGGCTTCCGAACCTAAGATGCACGAAATGCTGATATTATTGCTTTTTTTTTTTTGCTTTTCCCCTTGCAAAACTCAATCATGTTCTGCAAAGGCTAAAACAAAAAACAACATATCTCCTCTATAAAACGACCAAACCAAAACTCATGAGTATATATATATATATATATATATATATATATATATATATATATATATATATATATATATATATATATATATATATATATATGAAGATATAAAGAACTTGGAGCATAGTCACTTTGGGTAAAGTAAGGAATATGGATCCCAATTGACTTCAATGCAAAAACAAACAAAAAAATGTATCAGTCGCACTCATATCGCCTGAGTATATATATATGAAGATATAAAGAACTTGGAGCATAGTCACTTTGGGTAAAGTAAGGAATATGGATCCCAATTGACTTCAATGCAAAAAAAAAAAATGTATCAGTCGACAACGGTTTACCTTGACCTTCGCACTCATATCGCCTCTGCAAACAACAAAAGTGCGTTTTTTTTTATATTTATACAAATTCAATTAAAGTTTGAATTGATATTTTTATTAGAAATAATAATAAAAACGAATCATATCATTTCTTCACGGCCAAGATTGATTTTTAGGTAGAGTGCGTTTATCTATTTAAAAAATAGTATAATTTTCGATCAGAGTTTTGCGAATCGATATTTTTATTTAAAGAAATAATAAAAATGAGTTATATCATTCATTCGCAACCAAGATTTATAACCGTTAGACACACGTAATCAACAGAGAACCACATCCGTCTATATAAAAACATAAGATATCAACGGATATACACTCAAGAGAAAAACAATGAAAAGAATGTGCTGTTGTCACAGCCCTTTTTTTTTACACAGTGATCACCACTTATCAAGGCCCGGAAGCCACTCAGGGATAAGGGTTATTGCAAGTACATTACGTTAGTGTGGAGATTTGATGAAGTGTTTACTTAAGGGGGCGGTTCATTAGGAATTTGTTAACATTGGACTTGAAGACATCCAAGTTGTAGTCCGGTGGGAAGCAGGCAGACGGAACAGAGTTCCACAGGCGTGCAGTTCTAAGAAAGAAGTTTTGTTCATGGAATCCACGTTTTGATTTAGGCACAGATAAAGATTGGGGGAAATTTTTCACAGTGGATTCAGCTAGAGAGGTGTTTTTCGTGAAAGATTGGCGAGGGGGGACCAGAGATTGGAGTTCAGACGAGCACCTGCCATGGAAATAACGATAAATTGTAACTATTTACAATTACAATTACAAATAACGATAAATTATAACTATTCACAAAACTTTGATAAATAAATGTTGTGCAGAGATGGTATCACGCAAACAAGTAAAGGTAAAAACAACAACAACAACAATAAACCGGCAGCAGTAATTGAAAATGAGAATCACTAAATCCTATCGAACATGGACAAACAAATAGACAAACCCATCCAAGCGAGAAGACCGGGTGTCGTAATAATTAACAAGAAAGAAAAGACCTGTCAAATCGTAGACTTTGCTTTTCCAGCTGGCCACAGGATGAATATCAAAGAAAAGGAGAAATGGTGCATATACATAAAGCAAGCCAGAGAGCTGAAAGGGATATGAAAGATGAAGAAAATCAAAATAATACCTATAATAGGATGAGCACTAGGAACAATGCCGGAAAACTTTGAAAAAAGAATGGGAGAAATTGGAATCAGAGGAATGACTGGAAAAATACAACGAACAACAATAATGAAAACAGCTGAAATATTAAGGAAAACCCTTGAATGCGGAAACTAATACACATGAGCCATATGCTCGGGCCAGACGCAAAGGCAAAACATAAAGCGCTACATTAAAACTATGAACACTGAGGCTGCCTGTCTATAAGTTCTCTATTCCCTCCTCCATTCCCTCCCATTACCCCATCACCGACCTCTAAAACAGTAATGCTAAATAGCCGAGTAGGGTCAAGGAGAATGGAAAGACCGAGGAGAGAGCACTGACCAGACCTCCGCTGGACAAGTACGAAAAGAACTGGGACCTTAGGGGAGGCGTATTGCCACTCAAATTCCAGTGGAGACCAATGGCCGCTGCTAGCGAGAAATAAATGGTAAGCGGCTGTTGCGATAACGCAAATTCATCTGCAAATGTTATCAAAAGAGGGGAGTACTGGAAAGCTGGGGAGACTTGTTGTTACCCAGCTTCCAGGGAACGCCACAGGTTGTTTTCAAGAAGAGATGTGTTATTTACAAAACATTTATATTTTAAATTCAAAGCTCTGAAAATATATTAAAAACGCATTTTTGTTGTTTACAGAGGCGATGTGAGTGCGAAGGTCAAGGTAAACCGGTTCGACCGATATGTGTCCTTTTTTAGCATTGAAGTCGGCTGGGGTCCGTATTCCATACTTCGTCCGTCATTTTTACCAAAATGACCGGATTCGGCATTAAATAACCCGAAAAGTGTTGATATGCCGCAAAACAAAACAACTAAACCAAACACCACGAATAAATAGTTGAATACACCAAAAACTTTAAGTATAGAAACCTTTTTTTCAACAAAAGAAAAAAACGGATTCAGCCTTAAATAATCCGGAAAAGGGTTGATATGTCGTAAAACAAAACAATCAAACTGAGGATTGCTAACAGTTAGATTTTCCAATTCATTATTTTATAAACAAAAAAACAGTTTTATTGATTTGTAATTTAGAGATTGATTGATTATTGATCTATTTATTCTTGTTACATCAAGAACGGATACAATTTTATAAACATTTACAAAATACATTTGGATGAAAAATTTGAAGTGAGACGAGATATATTTTCCTATTTACTGAATATTAGATAATCACTTTGACACAGCGGTTCTCGTTACATCGCCAAAGTTAAGCAACATTGGTCTTGGTCAATACCAGATGAGTGGTCTTTCGGGAATACGAGGTCTGTATGTGCTCTCCGTTTATCTCGACATAGTTTCCAGCCATCCAAGACTTCTTCTTGGTATTAGAATCAGGAACTGCCGCCTCGGGAAAGTGTGTTTCGTGATTGAGCAACTCTTGCTTTACAATCACACGTGCAGACACTATTACAGAGGGTATCCATTGTCTCTAAAAATTGATCGGACGTGATGTTGATGATTTCATGAATGTCGCAGGGCCATGTTTGACCTTATGGCGTGCAGTAATGGTCTTACTGTACATAAGGCTCCGCCTACTGTAATATCGAGCCATTATTGGGAAGAGGCCTGTAAATGAGTCAGGAGGGGGCCTTCAAAAGGTCCTTTCGCTTCCGTTTTGCGGGAGTGTCGTGAGAAAAACTTTTGTGAAGTTCCCAATAAAATCAGACAAACTCTCAGAAAGTCGAAAGTGAATCTTGTTGTCCTTTTTTGTCCTTTAATCCTTAAATTCTGTGAGCAATGTTTCTGACAAATGGGGAAGAGTTGAAATCTATTCATATTACACATATCATTGGCTAGTTTTTGACCTTGAAGTAGTATTTTTTTTCTTTCTTTTTTAGCTCCTTACATAAACTGGTTTCATGCCTTGTCAAGGGGGAAGGGATTTCCATTTAAAAAAAAAGAAAAAAAAAACGTCACAACTAAATATGAATTCAAGCCGAACCGGATACTCCTAAAAATATCTTGTTTAAACGCTTGATTTTCCAAAATGTCGGAAGGCGTTTTTATTTATTAATTAATTAATTTCTTTATTTTATTTAAATCTAAAACCGCAAAATTCATGAAAATCGGGATTGGAAAAGCAAGAAAGTTTTTATTACAATTCTTGTTGGAACCAGATTTCAAAGTGAGAGGATTGTTTTTGTTTGTTTTTTGGTTTTTTTTTTTTTTGCTTTTTTGCTTCTCTGATAACGATTGGCAGATTTAAATGCTATAATTTTAAGCGTGGGGGAGTCATCATTGCCTACCAATGCTTTTCGTGTTGCTGGAACTTTTAAAGCCTCCACAAACCAATTCTTAGTTTTTGCGTGTGTGTGAGGAATATTACGAAGAGATTGTTTCATATATTCCTAGCAGATGGTCCGGCGTTGTTCGATTGTAAAATACGCTTACACACGATATTTAATTTATGCAGATTTCGTATTGACTATTGTAGATCCAATTCTCTTTTGATTATTATATTGTACCCAATATATAGTAGTGATTTCAAAAGATTTAAAAAAATTTGATTCTGTTGCCGTGAGCAAGAATCGAAATCAAAACATTAAAATAGGATTAAAATACAACTCCCATGGCCGTGAATTATGGTTTATATAATAATTAACAGTCATGGGAGTTCTTATGTCTTATAAATTGTCCATAACTGAAAAAAAAAAAAGAAAACTTTAAGGATTCGAAATAATCTTTATTCCTCGATTGCTTGCAAGCGAATTTTTCTACAAACTGGATGATACATATTTTGGATTATTACACACATTTTGGATTTGGATTTGAATCTAATTATCAAAAGTATTATTTCGGATTCTTCTAATGTCTCCTGTCATCATTTCGTCTCGAAAATACTTAACCTATCCATATCATTTAATCTGGTATTTTAATTATTGACTTTTGATTTATCCTTTTCTTCCCCCCCCCCATTTTATGAACTCTTTTGTACAAAAAAAACATTTTTTTTCATTTATGATTAGTTTTCACATAAAGCTGTTTCAATCCATGCCAGGGCCAGCAAATTCATAGCTTCGTAAAAACATCCATTTGCTAAATCTTTCCTCTGATGAGAGGAACGCATTTTTTTTTAATTCCGCAGATTAAAAAAATTTCAACTTATCTTCTAGGAGTATGCTGTTGAACAATAAATTCATGTAAAATATAATTTAGTCTTACATTTGTGTTCTTCTCCCCCCTCTCTCTCTCTCTCTCTCTCTCTATATATATATATATATATATATATATACATATATATATATATGAGAGACGAATATTGGCTGAAGAGAGCTTGATAAGGATACCTTAAACGGGCCTTATTATCGGGCTTGAAACCGACGGTACCAATGACCTGTCTCAACTAACAACTTTCTGTACACAAAATATAAGTACGCTCTTAAAATTTGGATTTTCCTTTTAATTGAGCACTCTGCTGGAATTCTTTTTCCAAAAAAAACTAATCATACATATATATATATATATATATATAAACCTGACTGTGTGTGCGTGTGTGTCTGGTCACGAATAGGCTCCTATGTAGGAGACTATTTTAAAAAACTGATTACATATAATGATAGAAGATGTATTGAGACACAGGAATGGGTATGTTTGATCTGGCAGAACGGTGGTTCATTAAAATTATGGGGTCTGCATTCGCGCCTGGCCCACAAAGTATGGTAATAAAAAAATTAAAAATTAAAAAAAAAACGTTTACACGTGTTTTTGATATAGATGTACATAAGAATACTTTGATAAGAATGTTTTAACTTAAATAGGATGGTATAATAAAATTGTGGGGTCTGCCTCCATAGAATGGAAAAAGGCACAAATTTTCGATGTATATATATATATATATATATATATATATATATATATATATAAGAGATATAAGAAATGGTAACGCCCTAAATGCACTCTTTTGCCATTGTGTAGAACACGATCACTCATTTAATTTAGATCATGCGAAAATTATAAAATACGTGATAGATAGCGCTAAAAGAAGACTTTTAGAATCAGCACTAATATTAAACACTAATACTATTACGCAAAGAAAGGGCTTCTACCATTTAACCCCTAGCATAGGGAAAATAATAATCAAAGAACAAAATATTAAAACAGATCCTGGTTAACCGTTTTTCTTTAAATATTTCAACAAAATGAATAAGTTTAGAGAAAAAAAAATGTACATATTTATTTAACGCATTTTTAAAAGTGTATATATAGACATCGAACAACCCAACCTTCCCATGCGCACACATATGTTTGTCCTTCCCGACATGGGTAGGATTCAAAAACTGTTCTCTTTTTCGTATGATCTATGACTTTTTCTTTTCTTGCATTTTTACTTCAATATCCTGAAGATGTCCTCTGAAATAAGGACGAAACGTTGATTATTTTATTAATTTCATTCGGTTTTTCTATTTTTCTCAAAACATAACGTCAACCACCGCTGGTATTTTTATTATATATATATATATATATATATATATATATATATATATATATATATATATATATAGAGAGAGAGAGAGAGAGAGAGAGAGAGAAAGAGAGAGAGTGAGAGAGAGAGTGAGAGAGAGATTTCTGAACATTCTATATACATATAGATTCTATATATATATATATATATATATATATATATATAGATTTCTGAACACACACACACACATATATATATATATATATACATATATACATATATATATATATATATATATATATATATATATATATATATATATATATATATATATATATGTATATATATTTCTGAACATTCTATTGATTACTCGTAAGGTTAGCTTGTTGGGGTGACATTGTCTTTTCGAGTTTATATATAATATATATATATATATATATATATATATATATATAAAATTTTAGCCATTCTATTAATTTAAAAAATTATGACGTGAAATGTTTGAATTTCAAATCAAAAGATTTTTATTATTCTATGTAAGACAAAGAATACATTTGAAATATTATAACTCTTTATCCCATAGGATTTCAAATTTTCTCCTCTGAAGAGATGGTAGACATCGAAATCCTATAGGATAAAGAGTTATAATATTTCAAATGTATTTTTTGTCTTATATAGAATAATAAAAAATCTTTTGATTTGAAACTCAAACATTTCACGTCAAAATTTTTAAATTAATTGAATGACAAAAATTTGATTTATTTGCTCTATATTGTATATTGAGCAATTCTTATTTACGTGGGGTAGTACTTATAGAATATATCTGTACACTCTTTAACCCTTATCCTTGAGTGGCCTCTGGGCCTTGATAATGTGGTGATGCCTTTGTAAAAAAAAAAAAAAAATATTACTGCCAGTAATACCTTGTTAAACTTATAATCAGAGGTTTCCATACCAGTTTATTGTTAGATAATTATATTCTGAAGAGTGTATATATATATATATATATATATATATATATATATATATAGAGAGAGAGAGAGAGAGAGAGAGAGAGAGAGAAAGATAGAAAGAGAATGAGAGACAAACAGATAGACAGAGACAGAGAGTGAAAAGAGAGATAGATAGGATAGAGGGGAGAAAGCTAAGGAGAGATAGGGAGAAGAGAGAATTAGAGAGAAGAGGGGAGAAATATGCAAAAAGTAACAGAGAATGGAAAGGGAAGGAGGTGAAAACATAGAGAGAGGGAGAGAGAGAGAGAGAGAGAGAATGAGAGTAGATAGGAAAAGAGAAGGAAAGAGTTATATAGAGAATAGGAATGAAAAGGAAGATGCAGTTAAGAGAGATTCAAGCGGTGATATTTATCCTTATGAAAACGAATGAGAAAATAAGATGCAATAGCGAAAAGCCAGACGAGGGTAGACGAGGAAAAAAACTTCAGAAAGAAACGAGATTGTTTGCACCAAACTTTCATTAAACGTTGTAGCCGCTCGTCATCACCATCATCATCATCATCGTCGTCGTCGTCGTCGATATTGTGATGGGCGTAACGCCAATGCGTTTCTCCCACGGTTCAAAAGAGACTTGTCACTTTTCAATCAGAATTCGCCCTAGGTGGCTATGGTTTGCAGTTAAGACAGTCGACTGTCCATTGGCTGAAAATTGACTTCTCACTGATTCTTCGTTGTAGTTGGTATCTTAGACAAGCGCAGTGGGTGACATGAATGCATGTAAACAGGTGAAGTAACTGTATAGCAGAGAGACCCGATATCGCCCGGGACTTAAATAAGGATCAACGAATGTTTCACAGTATGCTTTTATTGTCATTAAACTCGGTAAAATTGTTCATTTTTAAATCAAATTGATTAACTGCCTGTTCTTTTATTTTAAACATTACTTTATTTCATGTATATTTTAACATGGAGGCGGGGGGGATATGAAGTCAGTCCCGGAAATGGCTGAAACAGTTTACGATGTAAACATTACATTAATTCATGTATATTTTTTATAGTGGGGTGGGGATATGAAGCCAGTCCCGGAAATGGCTGAAACAGTTTACGATTTAAACATTACATTATTTCATGTATATTTTTATAGTGGGGTGGGGGATATGAATTCAGTCCCGGAAATGGCTTAAACATTATTTTATTTCATATATATATTTTTTACAGTGGGTTGGGGGATATGTGCTAATTAGGGAGCCATCCCGATCGCACCTGGAGAAAGCTTACTTGCAGTGACTAAGTCCACAATTTTATAAATTATTTTATATAATAGCTTGAAATAAAGTTTAAAGTTCAAAAGTCAAGTACTATTGGTCAGTTTTGTTCATTTCGAACGCGCCCCTGTCGTATCAAAGTGTGGATTTTATAAAAAATATTTTTCATATAATGGCTTGAATTAAAGTTTAAAATACGAAAGGCAAATTTTTTAAATTTTATTTGGGCCCAAAAACAATAACTGTTAAGGGGTCAAAATTGGGTTCAAAGTTTAAAAAAAATTGATCTCTCAACCATTTTTTGGTTTAAACATTTCAAATTTTACATAAAGTGTATTCAGACAGAGGGCAAGCTTTTTAATCGGTTTTTAGCCGAAAATTTGGCTACCAAGGATTCGAAGTTAAAGAAATTTAACTTTTGCGGTTTTTAGCAAATTTTGGGTCTAAACATTTTAAATTTTATATAAAGGGTATTCAGACATGCAGCAAGCTTTTTAATCAGTTCTTGGACGAAACTTTGGCTGCCAAGAGGTCAAAGTTCAAACAGTTGACCTTTGCGGACTCTTCCAAACTACTCTTTCAATTTTGGGTCTAAATTCTTTAAATTTTATATGTAGGTTACCTGGACATGAGTCAAACATTTTAATATATATATATATATATATATATATATATATATATATATATATATATATATATATATATGCATATAAAGTTATGAACAGTACATACGGCCCGAGCAAATCTGGGCTGAACTGCTAGTATATATGTATTTGAAGGTTATGGGGGGTTTTTAAGCATAAAAACGATGTTTTTGTTTTTTTATATTTAATATTTTAATTTTTATATTTCATGTGGTCCTCCGCCATTGTTTACAAACAATTGCGAAATGATATATATATATATATATATATGTGTGTGTGTGTGTGTGTTTCGTGGTTCAATTTTAAATACTGAAAAAAAAACATATAGAGACATATATTCGATTTAAGAATTTATTGCTTGACAAAGGAATATATAGAAGGGGTTATTTTAATTTCCTTTATCCATGGATTTTCAACAATGGCTCATATCATCAGAGGAAATGAAATGCAGTTAGCAATATGTTCAGCTGCGAATGGACGCTATTTTGCTTTATAACCCCAAATGACATTGGACTACTTCGGATAATGGATTACCCAGGTTGTATCAACTTCTCTTTACGTATAATTTTTTCCATATAATTATCTACAACTACTCAAAAAACTATTTTCAATAATTGTGCTGAAAAGCAAAATAGCGTCCATTCGCAGCTGAACATTTTGCTAACTGCATTTCATTTCCTCTGATGAGCCATTGTTGAAAATCCATGGATTAAGGAAATTAAAATATCCCCTTCTATATATTCCTTTGTTAACCAATAAATTCTTAAATCGAATATATGTCTCTATATGTTGTTTTTTTTTCAGAATTTAAAATTGAACCACGAAACTTATATATTGCTCTATTCTTAAATATTGAGCTTTTCCTTTTTGGCTAGGATCTCCTTGAAAGTATTACTTTAAGTAATATCTATCAGGATTTTTCATCTGAATTCTATCAGTGTCTTATCTCGCTTATATATATATATATATATATATATATATATATATATATATATATATATATATATATATATATATATATATATATAAGCCTATTATTTTGGTTATTTTTTTTGTGCATTAATATTCATATTAAAAACCCTTTTTCTATTTATTAAAAGAGAAAATATAACTTTGTTATATATGGGTCGTGGAATTGCATTTATCTGCAAACTATCTAGCTAATTTTCATATTCTTTTAAACGTTCATTTTAATTAATTCCCTATTAGTTTTTTTTGTTTTTTATGGGATGATCATCTTTAATTAACTATTACGTGTAATTATATTCATGCATATATTCTACATGATTTATACTTGCGTAATATTTGCGTAAAAACCTTATAGTAAACAAAACTCTTTCCATATATATTTATGTATACCTATACATATTTTAATTTTATTTTTATTTCGGACTATTAGTCTCATCTTTATTAGTTGTTGTTTGTTTGTTTTTATTGGTTCACAACGTTTCGGCCAATTTCCTCTGGCCTTCGTCAGGTGGTAACCGCGACGGATAGGAACTTCGAATCTCCTAACTGCAAAAAAAAAAAAAAAAAAAAAAAAAATTCCAATTAAGGAATAATATATATCTATACATATTTGTTTAAAAACTTTTACCTACCAAACTCCTTTGTCAGTTTTGATCTACAGACATGAAACTTAATATATAAGTTAATCGAACCCATGTGAAACTTCATATTTGGTTTTTAGTCGGGGAAAATCCGTGTAAAATGGTGCAAATTAAAGAAAAGGAATTTGCCAGGTGAAGGTCGAACGCGGCATTATTAATATGCATGCGTAACGTAATAGCTAATAATTCATATTTCAATTTTTAGCATTGAAGCAAACATGTCTTTATAGTTCAGGAATTATTACGTCAAAGGAAAAAGTAAATCGTAAGCTAAACGTTTTGGTTTCGATTCTCGGTGGTGAGCACGAGTAATTTTTTTTTTTTTTTTAACTTTTTAAACCGGTACTATATATTGGGTCCAACATAATATAATAATAAATACGAAATCTGTATTAATACAAATGTCCTATTTAAGCGTAATTATGACCGGGCAATGTCGGGCGGCCTGCTAATATATATATATATATATATATATATATATATATATATATATATATATATATATATATATATATATATATATATATATGTATGGACTGTTGTAGTCGTTTGTATGAAGACGCAGCCCACCTCTGCGTGCATACGTGTGATTCTTTGTCTGACATTATTCCGGACCCCAGGCATTACTTAGTTATTTCATTCTATTTTATTTGTTTGTTGCGGTTCACTAACTCCTTTCTGCAATTTGACAACTTATTAAGTTTTCTGCTGACTTGCAAAAATATTTATCGAAACCGCCCATACACGTTGAGGGCGCGTCGCATTTGAATGGCGTCCATCAGCAATGAACGACACACAAGTCAAATTCTGTCTCTTAACCTTTAGAAAAAAATATGATTGACGCACGGCGTGTGTTTTAGGTGTTTGGTGTGCATTCCTGTATAATTCTGCCCCTTTTTTTGTGTTGTGTTAGCGAATTGTTGGTGTGCGGATTTTAAAAGTGAATCAGAAGACAATCATTCAATGTGCGGAAGGATATGTCTCACTTGCTGTGAGTGATGCGGCCGTGTCTATTAAAAAGAATAAAAAAAAATAGGTTGCAGAAAAAATAACAGTAGCGGGAGCAGAAAGAAAAAAGTTTAAGAAAAAATTAATAAGAAAAGAAAGAAGACGTGAGGTTTATTTGTAAACACTTTTGCTGAAGAAAGGAAAAACGAAAAACAAATCCTGGAAATAATATTAATAATCGATATATTTTCAAAAAAAATATATATATATATATATATTAATAATCGATATATTTTCAACAAAAAAAAAATATATATATATATATACAACACATGGAACGTATTTCCACCTGCAAAAATGAATCGAGAAATAAGGTCTACATTGAATTTTATTAGAAAATGATATTTTATTATTTTGCCATTTTAATATTGCTTGATGCATAAAAAAGAATGAAATAAGAAAAACAGAAGGATAATATCACAAACTAAAAACAAAAAAAAAACATTTGTTTTATCGGAAATATTTGACTGAGAACTGGTCGATATTTAAAATTCGTCATGTAAAAATCGTGGATTTATTTTCGGATTTATTATTCCTAATCATCACGATTTCTTCGGACCCAATTTTCCGCTTCTGCAGTGATTGGAACTTTTTTCTTTCTGCGGATAACCTCTGTGATGTAATTCCGTGTTAAAAAAAAAACAAACAAACAAAAAAAGACAACTAGACTAAACTTGATACCGGCGAAAATATTAGCATACAGATATTAAAATAAAATGTAAAGGTATCTTTTAATAGAAAAAAAAAACAAAGCAATTAATACATATATAAGAAATTATATTTTTTAGAAATTAAATCTTTTTTAAATGGTATTTTTTAAAGGTTTGTTTTAATACACCTTGTTTTATTTTTTATTTCAATACATATCAGATTAACATTAAGTAATGTAAATTCAGCGCCCTTTTTCTGTTAGTGATTGTTACCAAACATTGGCCAAGTTTTTTGAAAATAAAATTTTAATTAAGTTCATTTTCTTCGACTGTAATATTTAGTCCTGATCGGCATTTGTTCTTTGTTTGACATCTGGTTATCATTTCGTGGAGAAAACACCAGCGGACGAATGCACATTTAAAAAAAATTCAAATTTAAAAATTAAGAAAATGTAACAAACAGAAAACTTATTCTTTTCCACAAGCAAAAGTAACTTATTTAAATATTATTATTATTATTATTATTATTATTATTATTATTATTATTATTATTATTATTATTTAAATATTATTGTTATTATTATTATTATTATTATTATTATTTAAATATTATTGTCATTATTATTATTATTATTATTATTATTATTATTATTAATTCAAGACATTTTGTATATTACACTTCACAGTAAATTCGAAACTGTATTTATGACTGCATTATGTGTGTTGATTCACCGAAGAAAAGATAAAGAAAAAAAAATCAAGAAAACACCACAAAACAATAATTGAAAGCAAGAAGATTCCGATTTCATAATTTTTCAAATATTTTTTCTTTTAAAAAAATTGGAAAAAAAAAATTAAATAGTTCAATTCTTGCGCGTTCTTCGTTCATTCTCCTGAAATTATTATCATCACTGACAAGCACTCAATCGCCCATCGAAAAAAAGATTTAAAAAAAAAAGGGAAAAGAAACAGAAAAAAAAACAGAAAAAAAATCTAACGACCTTGACTGCTTTGGATGTTGAGGACTTTCCTTATCCGGATAAACCCATCTTTGTGTATTGAATATCGCAAGATCATCTTAAAATGGCCGTGCTTTAACATGGATTCAAATATAACGCAAATAAATCTTGAAAAAATGTATAAAAGATTTTATAAACACAAACAGAGAAATCTCGTTTAAATCGCGCTTACATCTCGTTCACGAGAACCAATTAATTGTGAAGATAAAAACGAATATTTTCATATTTTGTTTTCAAAAAAAAAAATGGAGAGCTCTTTTTCTGTTTTTCGATTATATCATACAATCGTGTAATGCCGTCTCAAACATTTCATTTCTCATTTCCATTGTGAACCAATTTCCGTGCGAACTACTCTACACAGAAATTGTTTGATTTTAAATTTTGGCAATTCAGTCTTTGCTTATTCTTCATTTTTATTTATTTTTCGTAATTGTATTTTTTTGATATGCCATTCGCCGAAGATTAGTTTACACATTATTTATACATGCTCATTTAATCATTGGCTAACATATATTAATTTTTATGACATGTGTCAGCAAAAAAAATCAACTAAACAAACCTGCAATTTCATTGACAACAAAATTATCATTTTTTTTTTTTTATGATTTTATGAACGAGTAGAGGCGGGAAATGTCAGAAAATTTTGAAAAATCGTTATTGTAAAATTTTAAAGTTTAGAATAAAACGTTCAATTAACTACTTGTCAATACCTACTGATGATCATTAGTTTTTTAAAACAAAACGTATCTAAACGCTACAGTATAATAAGAAAAATCTATATATTTTGTATATATTTTTAATGGATAAATTTTATTTACGTATGAAAAAATATATACTTCCGAATTTTTTAAATTGATTTAATATGAATTTTTCAGATTTAAAATAAAATATAAAATTTTAAAAGTAAAACCAATTAATATATCTACAAAATATTCAAGAATTTAAATTATTTGAATTTTTAAAACGTTATTTCATTTTACATTATTGAATTTTTATTTCAATAAATATTCGATTAACCTTATAAATAAATTAAAGTCTCTCCCCCTGCTATGGATACTTGATAGTTCAGTATTAAAAAAAAAACAAGCAAGATACATAAATATTTTCAGTTAGAAAACAAAACTTTAGTTTAGTTTGCTTTCTTCGATTATAATATTTAGTCCGGTTCAATATTTTATTGTAATGCATAAGGAAAGTTGGAGAGTGTTTTACTATCACACTTTAATCTACTATCACTGCTACGACATACACTTCGAAACTTTTTATAATAAATTGTAATAATTTAATAATTAATTAATTAATTAATTAATTAATTATAAATCGATGTGTACTCATCAAACCCGTGTTGGAGCGAGTACTATAGTAATATATGGCAGATAAATAGATTTTCACATGAAAATGTTAAATAGTGAGTCCACTGTTCGTGTGTGTATATGTATATGAGTGTGTTGACGTATGTTTGTGTCATTGTGTTTTAATGTAGAGATATACGATTTAGTACGTATACATAAATATTTACATACGTATCAACACGAAGTTAATAGTCATTTACATAGGAATTCTGAAACAGAGCCGAAAACAATAGAACATAATCTATAGTCAAGAAGGCATGAAGAATTAACCGTGGTGCAGCTGCCCCGTTCACACACAAATAACACACACACACACACGCTCGCGTACATACGTGAAATTGTCTCATAATTGTAATTTATATACGAATCCTTGAGAATTTTCTCTCTATTTTTGATACGGTTCACTTCACACCAATCGTTGCATAGTTTTATGTGTTTCGGATTAGCGATGCCAACGTCCATGTTTGCGATGGAAGCTTCTTGTGTGAATGCTAAGTCATACATGTGGTATTTGCTTTTCCAACTCGACGATACGGCGGTCGATTGGAGGCAGGCGAACCGTGTTCAAAACGCAGACGAAACACGAAGCGCGATCGCTACCTGACACGGCTTCGTTTTTTGTCTTTTGTTTTGTTTGCTTTGCGTTGAGATAACCAATCACCGAAGAAATCGGTGAAAGTTTCGAGTCAGTTAAATTCGGGAGGACAATTTATACCATTCAACTCCAAGATACTTCAAAGGAAGATAATTCAATAAAAAATTTGAGTTCCTACATATACCTAACATATGAAATAAGATTAGTCGGATTTTACCAGTTCGACCTAAATAGCAAATAAACTGACAAATCAAACTTTGTTTCTGAATAGCAAATTTTCATTTTCTTTTATTGTCTAATATATCAACTCATTACTGATGAATTTTAAAAGTCAGACGTAAATAGTATTTAATATGGCAAATTAAAATTTGATTCTGATTGGCCAATTTTAATTTATTTTATCATTATATTTATATACGATTATGTCGGTTGTATTTTAAAAGTTAAACCTACATACCATTAAAGATTACTTATCAAACTTCGATTCTGACTAGCTAATTATCATTAGTTATTCTTTATGCCATGTTATTGGCAATAAGCTAACGTACTTCGCTACAATTGCTGTCTAATTATGTTGATCGTATTATGAAAATTAGACATTAATAACATTTAAACTAAAAACAAAAACTTATGATTGGCCAAGTTTTTTTTTTATATTGTTGTCATATGTTATTGGCGATAAACTAACGTACTTAAATAAGAATTAGAAAATAATTTATCCAGCTCGGCAGTTTGCTAATATGGATGCATTCTTAAATGTAGACCCAAATAGAAAGGTCATCTAAGGGAAATAACTATTTTAGTTGGCGTTATTTATTTATTTAGCTTAGATGCTTAACCTAATAAAAATAGTTGCGGTTGTATATAATTTTTTTTTTTTTTTATTTAAACGTAAATGATGCCGAACAATGCCGGGCCGGGACAGCTAGTATACATATATTTACTTTACTTCACTTAAACTAAAATCTTCAAAGCTTATTTTAATACAACTAGAACTTGCGTGATTAAAAATGGCGAAGATTTGTTTCGGTTTCACTTTCGTCTTTCCATTTCGTTGGTTTCTTTCTACGGAAGAAAATGGTGGCCTTCATTTCTGATTGGATCACGTCGATAATTTAAAAAGTAATGGACGTACAATTGGAACTAAATTAATCGCTTGGATTAATTGGAAGGTTTGTTCGTTTTTGTTATCTTTTTAACAACTTTTCTTTTTATTCATTATTTAAGAAAAAATATTTTTTTAAATTGCAAATATGAAAAATCGAAAAAAAAAATTCGTGCTTGTTCATTATAATTTGATATCTAAAAAATATTTAATGAATTTTAAGTAAAAAGTACCAATATGTAATTATGTCGCGAGTCGGAATTAGTGAAAATCCAAAAATTACGAAAAATAACCGTGTCGAATATATGCTAGAAATACTTTTCACAAAAAAAAAAAACATCGTTATTATCGACTCGCTATCTTTTAAATTAGAACTTCTTTTTTTTTACAAGGTGGTCACCACTTATCAAGGCTCGAAAGCCACTCAGGGATAAGGGTTATTGTAAGTACAGTACGTTAGTGTGGATATTTTAGAGTGTCTACTTAAGGGGGCGGTTCATCAGGAATTTGTTTACGTTGGACTTGAAGACATCCAAGTTGTAGTCCAGTGGGAAGCAGGCAGACAGAACAGAGTTCCACAGGCGTGCAGTTCTAAGAAAGAAGCTTTGTTCATGGAATCTACGTTTTGATTTAGGCACAGATAAAGAGTGGGGAAAGTTTTTGACAATGGATTCAGCTAGACGTGTGTTTTTTGTGAAAGATTGGCGAGGGGGGGCCAGAGATTGGAGTTCAGACGAGCATCTGCCATGGAAATAACGATAAAACAAGGATAGGCTCGCAACGTCTCTTCTGTGGGAGAGAGGTTGCAGAGAAGAGAAAAGGGCATCCCCAACTAAGCCACGAAGTCTATTTTGTACTCTGTCAAGGCAGGATAGGCTGTTTTTAGCAGCTCTTGCCCTGATATGGCAGCAGTATTCCATCCTTGGACGTACTTGGCTTTTATATAGATAGAGAATTGCATGAGTAGTGAGATATGTTCTGGATCGAAAGTTAAGTGAAAACAAGAGAAATAAGTCATATGAAATAGACTAAACACATAGAACCGTATTATACAATAAATTTTATATTTTTCTTGTAATTATTTTCCATAATTTTTGTGAATTTTTACTTATTTCAACATGACACGTAATTTCGTAACAGTGTGTTTTGATGAAAATGTATTTTTTTTTTTTTTTTTGTTTTTTACAAAGGCATCACCACATTATCAAGGCCCAGAGGCCACTCAAGGATAAGGGTTAAAGAGTGTACAGTAGAAATTGGTCAATATAGTAATCATTAGTAATGAAAATTTGGTAAATTTAATAACTTATATGGAACGGCTCATCAAGAACTTATTTACTTTAGACTTGAACACATCCATATTGTAGTCAGCCGGAAAGCAGGAAAACGGAAGACGATTCCACAGGCGTGCAGTTCTAAGAAAGAAGCTTTGTTCATGGAATCTACGTTTAGGTTTAGGCACAGATAAAGAGTGGGGGGAATTATTGATAGTGTTTACAGCTAGACGAGTGTTTCTTGTGAAAGTTTGGTGAGGGGGGGACCATAGATTGAAGCTCAGTCGAACACTTTCCATGAAAATAACGATACATCAATATATAATTATAATGCACAAGTACTAAATTTTTATTATATATTTGATTAATATTGTGATGATGTACTGCCTTTACTTGACTTATTTCTATGTTTCTATTGATGGGTCGCCACTTATCAAGGCCAGGGGGCACTCGAGGATAATCGGGACAAAACTGTAATTGAACTTCTATCTCTCTCTCTTTTTTCACTGTTCTTCCCCTTCACCATTTTCTCGATTCCTTCTTTCGTCATCGTTCATCCTATTCATTTCTTTTTGGACATACACGCATGCACCTAACTCGAATCGACGTAAAGTAAAAAAAAAACATCCTTCCATCCAGTTCGGCCGTAATCGAAATTGAATTCACTACACGAGTTTGTAGTGCAATTTAAATCTTGTCCATAGCTGAATGCTTGATGCGTCGCCAGGGCTATCAAGGATATGTTTATCGTGACGCCATCACTTGATGGGTTGCCTACCACGGCTTAAGAGAGCCCCATCTACTCACGAGAGAAGGATAGACCGCGCCAGTTTCTCAACCTGGTATTTTACCTCGTGGTACATACAGCGCCTCGCCTTCCAAATGATCACCCATCTGGTACTAACCAGGCTCAACGATGCTTAACTTCGGTGATCTGGCAAGAACCGGTGTGTCAACGTGATTGTGCCGTACATAAAGATGTCATATTCCGAAAACCACGTAAATTGATCAAGGAAAAATCAGATTACATTAAAAATCATGTCTATTTCTTGGTAATATAAAATGATATAAAAAGGCATTTTAACACCTTGCCCCACAAAAAAATAATTTTTTTTTCCTAAATTTTAGTTTTAGTTAGTTTTATTTTTCTGAGATCTCGCCGATTTAAAAAATACCAATTTTATAGTTTTTTTACAAATAGTTCATTGAAATATATTCATGACTGTGTAGCGATACCTAAATGTTTATGCAAAAAATAAATAAAAATTATATATATATATATATATATATATATATATATATATATATATACAAAGAAATAGGCCAACCAGAGGTAAAATAGGCTTTTGTCCGGTAAGTGCATGCCCATTGGCTGATAGGAAGGGCGCGGTGGATACTAGAAAGCTGATTGGCTAACTAGAATCTCAATAGAAGGTGCGTGTATAAAAAGGACAGACAACCACAAAATTCGCGCATAAGCCTAAAGAATCCTAGAGTGGATGAGACGCGGAATATTCAGTGTAGCTTAATCGCCATATATATTTTATAACTAACTAACTAACTAACTAACTAACTATATATATATATATATATATATATATATATATATATATATATATATAATTTTAGTCATTCAATAAATTTAAAAATTTATGATGTGAAATGGTTAAATTTCAAATCAAAAGATTTTTATTATCCTATGTAAGACAAAAATACATTTGAAATATTTTAACTCCTTATCCTATAGGATTTCAATGTCTACCATCTCTTCAGAGGAGAAAATATTAGCAAATATAAGCAAATAATTATAATTTTATTCTGAAGTATATATATATATACGTTTTTATTGTTTCAGTTACCCGGCCGTTTTTTTTTTGCCGTCTGTAGCTTCCTCAGACTTTTACAGAAATGTTCGTTATGATGGGATGAAAGAGTGAATGAATGAGTGGCATCATTCACTCTTTCATCCCATCATAACGAACATTTCTGTAAAAGTCTGAGGAAGCTACAGACGGCCAAAAAAACGGCCGGGTAGCTGAAACAATAATGTAACTTAACAGAAAGACACGGTAATAAAAAATAAAACGCATATTTGCTCTACAACAGTATTGAGCACATTCTTCAGTTTTTATTAATTACCATTTCTACTATATGTGTGTGTGTGTGTGTGTGTGTGTGTGTGTGTGTGCGTGTGTGTGCATGTGTGTGTGTGTGTGTGCGCGCGCGCGTTTCCTTAAAACAAATATACGTTTATAATGTACATATTCAAGAAGACAATCTCAAAATGGCAACGGTTTATTAAGCTCAATGAAAATGGATTTACACTTTCAGAGCACATGTAACTTTATTAAATATTCCAAAATCATAGGAATATACACTTAATTCACATTCATTTTTTAAAAATTAATTTAACATTATTTAAACAATATGAATGAGCATTAAGTGTATATTCCTGTGATTTTCAAATATATCTCGGGAATAACCCATGGCGCATTGGTTAGAGTACTTGGAAAAATCAATGATAAAAGAGATATTCTCTTGAAAGTTGAAAGTTCAATTTTAAGAGTGGGCGAACGAAAAATAACATTGCGAATTACTTAGGGTCCCTATCCAGTTATGGCTGACGGAACGAGAGCATGCTACTCCCGTGAAGTAAATAAAGAATTCCTTTCTAAATTCCGTTCAGATTCCTGAGCCAGACGAAAACATTCCCGAATTCGACAAGATACACCTGAAGTAGGTCGGAGGTTACATCGACCGAAAACGTTGAGAATAGTAGTTGGAAGATTCCATATAATACAAATAACAAATCCTCATCTAAAAAACATCAGGAAAAAAAAAAAGAAAGATTTTAAAAGGCAAAAAAAAAGAAAGATTTTAAAAGGCAAAAAAAAAAAGAAAGAAGAAAGACAAAAGAAAAGAAAGAAGAAAAACAAAACTAAAAGCTTTATAAACGAGGCATGAAACAGATTATTTTGTGTTATAGTCAAGATTATCTGCTCTCTTTTACTGGCGGACAACAATGTCATTCTTAACAGGGAGGAAGAGGGCTGTCATGTTACATGAAGGAATATAATCATTAATTAGAAGGGGTTATATCTTGCTTGATACCGTCGTTCCGCCTGCGGAGCAGAAACTCCCACACATGCGAAGTGCTTTCATAATGCTATTAATATAGAGATGGCAAATATCATGAGAGATAGGTATGTCCAAGGATGGAATACTGTTGCCACATCTGGGCAGGAGCTGCTAGAAAAGACTTGTCCTGCCTTGATAGAGTTCAAAACAGACTTCGTAGCCTCGTAGGAGATGTCCTTTTCTCTTCCTTGCAACCTCTATCTCACAGAAGAGATGTTGCGAGTTTGTCTCTGATGTATCGTTATTTTCATGGAAAGTGTTCGACTGAGCTTCAATCTATGGTCCCCCCTCGCCAAACTTTCACAAGAAACACCCGTCTAGCTGTAAACACTATCAATAATTCCCCCCACTCTTTATCTGTGCCTAAACCTAAACGTAGATTCCATGAACAAAGCTTCTTTCTTAGAACTGCACGCCTGTGGAATTGTCTTCCGTTTTCCTGCTTTCCGGCTGACTACAATATGGTTGTCTTCAAGTCTAACGTAAATAAATTCTTGATGAGCCGTTCCATATATGTTATCAAATTAACCGAATTTTCATTACTAATGATTACTATATTGTCCAATTTCTACTGTACACTCTTTAACCCTTATCCTTGAGTGGCCTCTTGGCCTTGATAAAAAAGATAACACCCGCCCAAAATTTTTATTAATAAAGCGTTACAAACCAAAGTACTTGTGCAGTTTACAGACCATGCTTAAATAATAACATTATTTAGAAAGCCACTCTTATCATGGGAAAAGAGGTAGGGGAGTGTTGTAACTATTCTAATTTAATAAACAGAAGATACCGTAAAAATTGAATTAAACTTGAAAAATCGCATCTATTAAAGTGAGGGTCAGTACACTGCAGACGTGTCCAATCAAACGAGAAATATATTAGCAGTAGAACCCGACAAAAATGAGCAGCCAATCCTGAATTTGATCTTATTTTCTGTGTTATTCAGACCATTATTTCTTTTCAACTTCCAGATACTATTGTGTTCGTCGCGCTATGCGTTATATTACGGATGTCGAAGAAGATATGATGAACGTGCAGGGTTGGTTGGGCGGTGAAGATCAGCGGCCTTGGAGCATGTTTCAGCAAAAGAGGCCGTTCGTTTCGTCGTCATCGTCGTCGTCATCGCAGTGCGCCGTTGTTGCCAATCAGTCAAGTTCCGATTTGGCTGCTTACCCCGCGGGGGCAAAATTCACCAAAAGCCCGCCTTCCTATGAAGAACACATGAAACGATACAGCCTCAATCACAACGTCAGTCCCAACCACACGGACAGCAGCATCCAGAATGGCTATCAACCCATTAGTACAAATTATCCGCATCCGCTCCAGCATTCAACCGAACTGATGGAACCTTATCATCCAGAGACACGAAGCACATGTTATCCTTGTAAGTATTCAGGGGTTTTTTTTTTTACGGTTTATTTGGATTTTTCGGCCAATACTAATTATCCGGCACATGTAACTAAACTACAGACTTACTGTCCAAGATGTAACTTCCTGGACACGTGTTCTCATCTAAAGTGTTTTTTTCTTCATAATGTTTCGGCCGATATAATCTCCAACCTTCTTCAGATGTATCTTGTCGAACTCGTAAATTATATATATATATATATATATATATATATATATATATATATATATATATATATGATGAAAATAATGGAAATAGTATTCCGACAAAATAGAGAAAATAAAAAGGAACAAACCGTATTATGTGTTCATCAACGTTTCGTCTCATCCAGAGGAAGTCTCGAATAAAGACGAAACGTTGATGAACACATAATACGGTTTGTTCCTTTTATATATATATATATATATATATATATATATATATATATATATAATTATTTTTTTATAATAATAATTAAACACCTACAGACACTAGTGTTTCATTTTTTCGGGAATCTTCAGTGCAGGGTGTCACGATTAACACTAGTCGGCAGATTCGAACTCGGCAACACGAGCCATCTCTGGCTCGATTAGCAAAGACCGTATCCATTAGGCTTCCATTAACCACGTGAAATAACGTTTAATTTAAACATTTTAATTTTAAATGTTCTTTACGTCAGTCAGACAGTGATCTAATCGTTATACGATGATCTATGCATAAGAGCTAAATTGACTGACTTAATTCAACTGAAAGTGCTCAACGATAAGAAACGAGTTTCTTAAACGGCTGTCATAATTACTTTTTTAACTATAATAATTAAATACCTACAGACACTAGTGTTTCATCCTTTCAGGAGTCTTCAGTGCAGGGTGTCACGATTAACACTAGTCGGCAGTATATATATATATATATATATATATATATATATATATATATATATATATATATATATATATATACTGGCAGGTTAGCCGGCGTCGCTCGGTTGTAAGATACGCTTAAATATGATACATTAATTCACGCAAATTGCGTATTTATTATTATAGGAACAAATCTCTATCAGTTGTTACATCGAACCTAATATATAGTAGTGAGATCAAAACGAACAAAATAAATAATATAAAAAGTATATATGACTTGGGTACCATCACTTAGAATCGAAACTAACACATACAACTCTCCACCCTCATTCAATAGCCTCTGAGCCACGCCCATATATATATATATATATATATATATATATATATATATAGTTATTGTATTTCATTATTCTGAATAATTATATATATATATATATTTATTTTTTTACACAGTGATCACTACTTATCAAGGCCCGGAAGCCACTCAAGGATAAGGGTTATTGCAAGTACATTACGTTAGTGTGGAAATTTGATGAAGTGTTTATTTAAGAGGGCGGTTTATTAGGAATTTGTTAACATTGGACTTGAAGACATCCAAGTTGTAGTTCGGTGGGAAGCAGGCAGACGGAACAGAGTTCCACAGGCGTGCAGTTCTAAGAAAGAAGCTTTGTTCATGGAATCTACATTTTGATTTAGGCACAGATATAGAGTGGGGGAAATTTTTCACAGTGGATTCAGCTAGATGGGTGTTTTTCGTGAAAGATTGGCGAGGGGGGACCAGAGATTGGAGTTCAGACGAGCACCTGCCATGGAAATAACGATAAAACAAGGATAGGCTCGCAACGTCTCTTCTGTGGGAGAGAGGTTGCAGGGTAGAGAAAAGGGCATCCCCTACTAAGCCACGAAGTCTATTTTGTACTCTGTCAAGGCAGAATAGGCTGTTTATACAGCTCCTGCCCATATATGGCAACAGTATTCCATCCTTGGACGTACCTGGCTTTTATATAGATAGAGAATTGCATCAGTAGTGAGATATCTTCTGGAGCGGTAGAAGGATCCCACCATTTTCCCAGCGACCTTGGCCACAGACTTGATGTATGTGTTCCATTTAAGAGCAGGTGTAAAGGTCAAACCCAGGAGCTTATCAAATCCTGGGGCCTCCCTTAGACGAGAGCCATCCATTTCAATTTATATATATAATTATTCAGAATAATGAAATACAATAACTATATATATATATATATATATATATATATATACTTATTGTATTTCACTATTCTGAATAATTATATATATATATATATATATATATATATATATATATATATATATTGTATTTCATTATTTTGAATAATTATATATATATATATATATATATATATATATATATATATATATATATATATATATATATGATTATTCAGAATAATGAAATACAATAACTATATACAGGGTGTTCACATTATGTAGCTAAACTTTTTGGGCACCGTGTAGATTATGTAGCCAGATTTTATGGGCACGTTGGCCGTGTGGTTTGTTCCTTGCTAATAGAGTCAGATGGTTTTGTGGCCAGGTTCGAATCTCCCAACCAGCTGTAATCATAATGCCCTGCATTGATAGATTCCTGAAAGGATGAAACATTAATGTCCATAGGTATTAAAAAAATTATCACAGTAATAATTATATATATATATATATATATATATATATATATATATATATACATATATATATATATATATATATATATACAGGGTGCCCATAAGGTCTGGCTACATAATCTACATGGTGCCCACAAAGTCTGGCTACATAATGTAATCAGACTTTGTGGAAACTCTGTATATAAATCTATTTACAATTTATTCCTTTAATTACGTTGGCATCTACAATTCTTGACAGTATCTGTTTCGCAGCAAAAAAATCATTCACTTAATTGTTATATCAATCAATGAATTTATTTTGCCCTTATCGCATCAGAAGAAATAGCAACTATCAATCCATCAAAAGGAAATCATTTTTTTTACTTAATTGAAACTTATGTAGGCATTTCCATTTTTAAGAGAATTCTAACAGAATATCTCCAATAGGTAAGCAGTACATAGGCAAATATACTTTATTTTGTTATTTTTTTTTAAATTAAATTGACGATTTTGTTTCCTTTTGCAGATTGTAAATGCCAGCCTGGCTACAATTGTTGTCAAGGACCAGGTAAGTGTGTTTTTGTTTTTGTTTTCTTATTTTTAACGTTTGTACAGCAGCCAACTCGGCCTTGGCTGGGAATACATCAAAACAAATATAAGTTTCATTATATTTTTAAGGGATATTAAAGATACTCGATGCTGCCCGGGCACAATAACTTTAAAACTGGAAGCTCAGGTGACTCTTTTACAGGGTGGGGGTAGATTTTGCTTATTTCATCTGTCATGACTGGGTAGAAGTGTTATATTTAGGAGTCTTATTAAGAGAGTTTGTGCGTTCTGAGTTCGTGTTATGAAGAGATTCATATAAAGACATTTTAAAACACATGATATATAAGACATATAATCACTTTACCTTTTGGTAGAATTACAACACAAAGATGACGTTTATAAAAACACATGATGGGTTTATTTCTTCTCCGACCGGTCGTGGTTTTCTTAGTCAAGAATTCAAAGTTTTACATTCTATGTTTCAAAGGTGACCGTCTCGCTTCCAGACGTTCGACTCCCGTCTCTCGACTCCAGACTGTCGTCTCTCGTCCTCAGTCTCTCTCTCTCTCTCTCTCTCTCTCTCTCTCTCTCTCTCTCTCTCTCTCTCTCTCTCTCTCTCTCTCAGACTCCCTCCTCATTTTCTCTCCTCTTAACTCTAAAGTTTCTAACTATATCGAGAACTTCCCATTTTCCATGACGTCATACACATGTTAAAACATGTGTCTTCTTTCACGTGTTCTGGAAATGCGTGTCCAAAACTTTTTCCTTTGTTTACAAAAGGAATTTTAACCTATATTCCCAGTAACCTATATTTCCAATATGTTAAAAACATGTTTATTAAATTATCCTATAGTTGCATTCCTTTTCTTAAAACTATTTTATCTCTAAGCTAAACAATGGTTTGTTTTTACATTCCATTTGCTAATTCTCTCTCGTAATCTATTTCTAAACCTAAATTACGAGGTTCGAATTTCGTCTATTCTATTTCATTTTCATTTTAACTAAATCTCTCTATTTTTATACTTACATGAAAAGGGGACAGCCCTTATCATGTAACAGAAGTATTCCGTTTGTTATTCTTCGTTGTTATCACCTGTATGTTACGTGTCTATGTGGATGCATGGCGTAACGAATAAAAGCGTTACTAAAACAAAGGCAGCCACTTTTTACTTTCGGATTACTTTTTGTAACTAAAAAGATTTTTTTTTAATGCGGTATTGAAATTCGTCGGGTTTTTTTATGGAATTGCTTCAGAAAACGCATGAATCCACTTGATGTAAGGAACTAACAAAATTTAAACAAAAATTTCTACTTCAAGATCCAAAACTGATACAAAAAACTACAATTCTCCCCCCCCCTTTGTGTCAGAAACATCGCTCACCGAATGTGAGGACTAAAGGACTAAAGATGCACTTTTTTTTTACATAGGAATTACCACTTATCAAGGCCCGGAGGTCACTCGAGTATAAGGGTTAATGGGTATACATTAGTCAATGGAATTATGGCGTAGTAAATATACGTAGTGGGAATTTTATAAATTGCATTACTTAGGGGGACGGTTAATCAAGAACTTGTTTACATTGGACTTGAAGACAATTAGATTGTAGTCAGCTGTAAAGCAGGGAAACGGAAGAGGGTTCCACAGGCGTGTAGTTTTAAGAAAGAAGTTTTGTTCATGGAATCTACATTTGGGTTTAGGCAGAGATAAGGAGTGTTGGAAATTATTGATAGTGGTTTTCGCTAGACGAGTGTTTCTCATGAAATTTTGGCAAGGGGGACCATAGATTAGAGCTCAGACGAGCACTTGCCATGAAAATAGCGATAAAGCAGTGACAGGCTCGCAACGTCTCCTTTGTGGGAAAGAGGTTGTAGGGAAGAGAAAAGGACATCCCCCCACTACGCTAGGAAGTCTATTTTGAACTCTGTCAAGGCAGGATAAGCTGCTTCTAGCAGCTTATCCTGCCCGGATGTTCAACAGTACTCCATCATTGGCCAGACCTGGCTTTTATATAGGTAGAGTATTGCATAAGGAATGAGGTATCTACTGTAGCGGTAGAAGGATCCTACCATTTTCCCAGCGACCTTGGAAACGGATTTGATATATGTGTTCCATTTCAGATCAGAAGTAAAGGTGAAGCCGAGAAGCTTGTTAAAACATGGAACCTCATAAAGACGGGAGCCATTCATTTCAATTGATGCCAGATGCGGATCAGAGCGATTTCATCTCTTCTGCTTAATTGTTGTTGTTGTTGTTGTTGTTGTTGTTGTTGTTGTTAGTAGTAGTAGTAGTAGTAGTAGTAGTAGTAGTAGTAGTAGTAGTAGTAGTAGTCGTCGTCACTAGGAGTTCTCAAACAGATTATCATCATAAATTACTCACCAGTGGAGTTCCATGGAGGCTATACTTGCAAATAACCCAGAAAAGCGGAATATTTCTACAGGCTCGATCGGACAGAAAAAATTTCCTTGGGTTGCCAGAATGACGCCAAGGAAAATGTCACATGAGGTTGGAAGGCGTGTATGCATAGGGTTGGGGAGCGAACCTTCTCAAAATTGAACTCTGCTCCACAAAAATAGTCCTGGTATGTGTTAGATAGATTCTGACACTGAAAATAGCAATTCTTCCCCCTTTGTCAAAAACATCGCTCACTGAATGAGAAAACTAAAGAAAATCGAGAGTCACTTTCTACTTTTTTGTTGTTATTATTTTTTAAAAAGCTATAAAGATATTTAAATCAAAATACGTATAAAATACGTTTATAAGCCAAATTATATCGCAATTTTCTGAAAATAAACAAATATTTATTTAAGCAATCGAAAGTTACACATTTCAGAAAACATTTTTTGTGTGTGAATTTCAATGAGAAAATTTGAAAACCTAAAAATGTGAAATGATAAAATCATTTTTATTTACTTTTTTGTTGTTGTTCATGAAGAAAAAAAAACTTAATCGGACTGACATCTCCTTGATGAAGCCAGGTTATTGGCGAAAATTATGACTACTACTATTACTACTACTACTACAACAACAACAAGTAAATAAAAATGATGTATATCATTTCACAACATGTTCAGGTTTTCAAATTTTCTCATTTATTTGTTTAAAGTTAATATTTCGGAGATAGACGCCATCATCAGAATGTTATTTTGAAATGCTGGAAGAATACGCTTGGCTCATCTGATAGAAAAGTAAGAGCTGCGTTTTTAGTGATAGAAGCGTTGTTTAAATTTTAAAATAAAATACGGACTTTATTTTAAAGTTTAAACAACGTTTCTATCACAGAAAACACAACTCTGATTTTTATAAAGATATTTGCTTTAACTCTGACATCAAAATTTGTCGTTTTCTTCCCCAGCTTCTTACAATGGCAAAATTAACGAAGGTGTCGACGAGGACGGTGGAGGCCACGATCTCAGGTCTTTTATCTCAAGTAAGAATTTTTTTTTATCTTTCTTTTCTTTTCTTTCTTTTTTATTTATTTATTTTTTTTTCGGCTTTACGTTTGATGGTTTAGAGAGAAGGAATTGATATTTTTAGCTAATTTTTCGATATTTGTCGTCGGAAAGGTTCGAGCTTCAAAACGATACCGATCTCGTGAAAAGTGAAAATCCGTTGCCTTTGTCGAAAGTTTTACGCATACATACATGCATACATACATACATATACATACATACATACATACATACATACATATACATACATACGTGCATGCATACATACATGCATACATACATACATACATACATACATACATAGTGCATGCATACATACATACATACGTGCATGCATACATACATACATACGTACATACATACATACATGCATGCATACATACATACATACATACATATACATACATACGTGCATGCATACATACATGCATACATACATACATACGTGCATGCATACATACATATACATACATACATACGTACATACATACATACATGCATGCATACATACATACATACATACGTGCATGCATGATGATTGCAACGTCTTGTCAGACGAGTGCCACTCCCTCAGACATTTAAAATCCATGAGCCCAAATGCCTGAGGGAGTATCTATACAAAGATGATGTTACAGAGTCTTAGCTTTGTACGACAGCTAAGTCTCTCTCTCGGTTCAAAATGTTGATATCCGGCAACAAGCAAGAGCAAGATAGCCAGCAACAAGTTAAACTGCAGACCAGCTTAATACGGGTACTGGTCTCCTGCTTTATGTTTTTTTTAAATTAGAGATTTGCTTCTCCTAGAAAGGTTGCCTTCACCACGGCTTACGGGAGCTCTCTTCACCCCAACGCACACATACATACGCACAAACACACACGGTGCTAGTTGGCCGTTGACCCCCAAAAAGGGTTCATTCGCCCTTTGGAGGGTCTTGTTTTTAATCCTTCAGGGAGACTAGCCACCCTGCTCACCAAACAAGTCTGGTGGGGGAACCAGTTTAGTCGCCGGTGACCCGACCATGAGGCAGGTAGTACTGGGTTACATGGTACCAGTAGCATATGGCATGACCTGACACCATATATAAACATACATACACATATACACACATACATGTACATGCAAACATATATACATACATTTTAACAGACAGGTGAGATTTATATAATAGAATTAAGCGCACGACATCAATGTTTTGAAACTGAGAAGAAATAGAGATTATTATCGCAAAAGTTACACCCTTAAAAACGTGCACTTATCTAGTTGATACTGGGTGGATAGGTTCATTAATCAATGCATAAACGTTCGTCTCATATTTTGATGTAGTGAGTGTCAGGTGGAGCTGCATAGGTGTGTGGGTTTAATTGCTCCTTCTGGCGTGGGGTTTCAGCAAAAATGAGAAAGAAGAAAATATTGAAAAATAATTACAGGATAAAAACAAAACAAAAAAACGTTGACTGGAATATTTGATTTTATACATGAAAACTTCAAACGTTGTTTGAGGCGACAATGTTTATGTCGAAGCACCTGCGGTTTTTTGGGCGGGACGCATTTTAAGATAAAACGTCACGCGTGTTTGGACCTTCCGTTTTTCAGGGCTGAACAAATCCGACGTTCGTTCGGGTTAAGCGTGATTTTTCAACCTCGACAAAATTAGTAATTTCTCATCTCACCTTACAACATCCAACGCCTCCTCTCTCTAGAAGCGGAAACCCTCTCTCTCTCTCTCTCTCTCTTCTTCTTCTTCTTCTTCTTCTTCTTCTTCTTCAGATACGACATCTCTGTAGAGTTATCATTCTATCACGGTAATAAGTTAATAAGTTTGTAAGAGCATTTTCCTTTAGCTTGTCAAGGTTTGGTTTTCCCCTTGTTAGGTTTGAAATAGCATTTTCTTGTGTCTGTCATAATTCAGTTTAACATAGCATAAATTAGGCTCGAAATACAATTTTTCTTGTCCTTCAATCATCTATCTGACGTCACTTCCGCCTAAATTTAATTACTTCCAATGAAAATCATGCTCATTGCAAGGTAAACTATTCGCGACATATTATCGAGTTCATATTCTGAATCTTTAGTTCTTACTTGTTATTTCCATGGCAGATGCTTGACTGAGATCCAATCTCTAGTCCCTTTTTGCAAGACAATCACAGTAAGAACTCGTCTTACTACCACAAATGTCGTATTATTTATTTTAGAAACAATTCTCCTAGGATTATTATATTGTACCCAATATATTGTAGTAACCACCCAGCCTTGGCCAGTCGTAAAATACGCTTAAATATATTTTTATTCATGTAAATTTCATATTTAATATTATATAACCTATTCTATATTTATTATTAAATTGTGCCCAGTAAATAGTAATGATTCTAAAAGAAAAACATATGACATCGATGCCATCAGTTAGAATGAAAACCAAAACATGTAGCTCCCCAGCATTATCCCTTATCATCTGATCTAAGTTCATAGGCATACACTATTTTGAACAATAATTGTATATTTGCGTATGCGTAGAAATAACGTGTTTAGTTGACTTACGCCTGCTGAGTTCCTATTTTTTAATTGCCAGAGTAGTTTGATAGAGATTGTTCCTCACACGGACAAACAGACAAACCGACAGACAAAGTCACTTTATATATATATATATATATATATATATATATATATATATATATATATATATGTGTGTGTGTGTGTGTGTGTGTGTGTGTGTGTGTGTGTGTGATTACTTCATTTAATAACATAAATTAATATACGGAGATATAATTTTGTGTAAATTTTCAGTATTTACTACAACAGTGCTCAGTACATATGCAGAGCTAGGTAGTAAGTCATGAAAATATTCTGTGTAGCTTAATTGCCATATATATTTTCATGACTAACTTACTATAACAGGTTAAATATAATTTATATAAATATATATATATATATATACATATATATATCCAAGTGACTTTACATATATATATATATATATATATATATATATATATATATATATATACTAGCAGGTGAAATACGCTTAAATATGATATTTTAATTGATGCATATTCCATATTTATTACTGTAGAGTAAATTCTCTATTGAATTATTATATTGTATCCAATATATGATTTAAATATATAGTAAAGATTTACAAAAGTGATTTCGGTATCATCAGTTGGAATCGAAACCCACAGATACAGCACTCTAGCCATAGTCGTTATTTAATGCTTCAGTCCGCGTCGTTACCGTCTGAGCTATCGCCAGACCAATAAAACAAAGTTCTAAGAATTAAGCGACTTGAAGCTAAAATGTATGTCTATGCATGCTGAGAAGTTAATCGATTTACTCATGTCAAG